>NW_028141170.1:14729879-14833435 GCF_030444845.1 Prenolepis imparis
AAGCAGTGGTATCAACGCAGAGTACTTATCTCTTTAGACATCTTGATTAATTAGAAGCCGATTTATACAATAGCAGTGGTATCAACGCAGAGTACTACTACAAAGAACAGTTGAAAGAAATGTGGTACGCATAAAATAATAATATTGAAGATAAATGTTACTATAGTCAAGGCATACAAATTAAAGGTTTATTTACACGAATTGCACACATATACAAAAACACATACACAAATTTTTCAAAAATTACTTCTTGGTGTAATTTTGTAAAAATCACCCCTTAAGGATGAGTTTCGATTTTTTAACGTGAGTCATTTAATAAATTTATCTATAATAAATTGCTGGTTTCAAATTAAATTACGTTAAATGTCATAATGGATAGGTCAAATAAAATAGAAAATGTTATAATAAATAAAATCCGCACAACAAAGAAGGAGTCGAAGGTGTAAAATTTTACGAGAAAGGAAATAGTAATAGACGAAGTTATAACGTTGAAGAGGGAGAGTGAAGGGAGAAACGGTAGATATTTTACATAATTATATATATAGAAATTTGTAATAATTGTGTTTAAATATTTGTAATTAATATTATTTAATAATTACACTTTTATTATATTTTTCTTATATGAAAAAAAGATTTCTAAGATATTAAAAATTCAATTATATAAAAATTATATAAAAAAAATTTATATAAATTATATAAAAATCTATATTATAAAATTATATAAAATAGATATAGATAGATAGAAAAATATATAGAATTATATAAAAAGGCTGCTGTGCGCCTGTAAAAAAAGGCTGCTGTACGCCTATAAAAAAGGCTGCTGTGCGCCTGTAAAAAAAGGCTGCTGTGCGCCTGTAAAAAAAGGCTGCTGTGCGCCTATAAAAAAGGCTGCTGTGCGCCTATAATAAAAGGCTGCAGTGCGCTTATAAAAAGAGGCTGCTGTGCGCCTATAAAAAAAGGCTGCTGTGCGCCTATAAAAAGAGGCTGCTGTGCGCCTATAAAAAGAGGCTGCTGTGCGCCTATAAAAATGGCTGCTGTGTGTTTATAAAAAAAAGCTGTTGTGTGCATATAAAAAGAGGCTGCTGTGTGCCTATAAAAAAAGGCTGCTGTGCGTTTATAAAAAAAGGTTGTTGTGCGCATATAAAAAAAGGCTGCGGTGCGCCTATAAAAAAAAGCTGCTGTGTGCCTATATAAAGAATTAATATAAAACATAATAAGCACGAAAAAGAAAAGATTCATCAAGAAAATCGATGAACTAATGAATAAATAATTCTTGGTCATACAGAAAGACAAATAATACTTATATATATAGAATAATATAAATATAATTATTACGGCACTTATATATATATATATATATATATAGATATAATTTTTTTATATAAAATTAGGCAATAACATATATTTGAGAACATATATATTCAAAAATTACTATTATATATATTTAAAAAATACTCTATTGTTATTTAACAATTCGTATAATGTACCTACGTATACGTCGTATACGGTACGACGTAGACAAGTATGCCTCAAAAGAGAAAAGGCGGAAATTTGTATAAAGTAAGTCGCGAAAGCAAGCGCTTACGACAAATACGAATAATTGAGAGTTTTGAGGAAAGGTTTCAACGACTTGAAGCTAATGTTCAAAGAAATTCTCAGGAGAGGATCAATGAAAATGATAACGCAAGGTCTCAACGACTCGAAGCTGATACTCAGAGACATGCTCAGCAAAGGACCCACGAAAATGATGACGCAAAGTCTCAACGACTCGAAGCTGATGCCCAGAGACATGCTCAGCAGAGGGCCGACGAAAATGATGACGCAAGGTCTCAACGACTTGAAGCTGATGCCCAGAGACATGCTCAAGGAAGACAAAAAGCTAAACAATTAAATCATTACATTGCGCTAATTGCCAAGGACCATGAAATAAATGTGCCAGTTTATACACTTGGCCAAATGAATGTAGAATGCCAATTTTGCAAATCGTTAAACTTTGCATGTGAAAAATCTAAAGATGGAAAATTTACATATTGTTGTCAAAAAGGCAAGCTTCAATTAAAGCCAATAAATTGTCCTGATTTTCTTAAAAAATTATATAATGGAAATGATTATAAATCAAAAAATTTTATGAATAATATTCGTTCATATAACAGCGCTTTAGCTATGGCTTCAATGGGTGCGCCGGGAAATAGAAATCCATTGGATGTTGTGAACAATGCTCCTTATTGCTTAAAGATTCATGGGCAATATCATCATTTAACTTCAACAGCAATGCGCCCAGCGGATGGGCAAGCTCCGCGATTTGCACAGCTTTACTTTTTAGATACAGAAGAAGCTGTAAATCATAGAATGAATAACAAAGCTAATAAGGAGTGTGATTCAGAAATAATGAAAGAGTTGTCAAGTTTTATGGTTCAATGCAATGAATTTGCAAAAACATTCAAGATGATGCGTCAAGTTGATCAAGATCTTAATCCGATAGGAAATAAAACCATAAATTTAATGTTGTCCTTTAGAAAAAATCCTCAACAAGATCAAAGAAGATACAATGCTCCACAAGCAAATGAAATAGCTGTGGTCTTTAAGAATGTAGATGGTGAGCCTCCATTTGAAAGAGACGTTCGGATTTATAATAAAAATTCGAACGATGTTCAACAAATATCAATTCTAGACAAAAGGTGTGACCCAATGTGTTATCCTTTGTTATATCCATATGGTAACAATGGATGGCATTCAGAACTTAAATCATATAATCCTAAATATCCAGGATTCAAAGTAACTCAAATGGATTATTATGCTCACCTGTTAGCACCAAGATTAGAATTTAGTCAATTTAAAAAGGCAGGCAAATTGAGATGTCAATTTATACTTGATGCCTATATGAAAACTGAAGCAAATAGGCTTAATTATATTAAATTAAATCAACCTCAATTAAGAGCAGAACTTTATTCGGGATTAATGGATCACCTAGATAATCGAGCACAAAATGAAGGAATTACAGCTGGTATACCTGTGATATTACCATCTTCATTTATGGGCAGTCCAAGAAACATGCAAGAAAGGTACCAAGATGCTATGTCTTTGGTAAGAAAGTTTGGTAAACCAGATATTTTTCTTACAATGACTTGCAATCCTCAATGCCCAGAAATTAAGGATAATCTTGATGGATGTTTAATAGAATTTCGACCAGATTTGGTCGCTAAAACATTTAACTTGAATGTCAAAGAGATTTTAAATGATCTAATTCATAATAAAATTTTTGGAAATCTAATTGCTTATGCAGGTGTGATTGAATTTCAAAAAAGAGGACTTCCACATTTGCATTTACTTGCAATGTTGAGTGATGAAGATAAGCCCCGACTTCAAGAAGTTATTGACATGATGATATGGGCTGAAATCCCTGATGAAGAAAGATATTCAGAACTTAATTTAAAAATTTTGAAGCACATGATTCATGGTCCTTGTGGAGATTCCTCCCACAGATATCCTTGCACTAGAGACGATGGAAAATGTTCAAAAGGTTTTCCAAAAGAGTTTCGTGAAGAAACTAATGCTAATGTGAATGGATATCCTATGTATCAACGAAGGAATTTTGGTAAAAAATACATCGTTAGAGGCAAAGAAGTTGATAATCGATGGGTGGTGCCATATTCACCATATTTAATCATGAAATATGATCGACATATCAATTTGGAAATATGTTCATCGGTGAAGAGCGTAAAATACTTATATAAATATATTCAAAAGGATTTGACTGTGCTGCGATTGAAGTGCAAGCACGAGATGGCATAAGGCTAATTAAAATAGATGAAATTAAATCATTCCTGGATGCAAGATATATTAGTGCTCCAGAAGCAATGTGGAGACTGAACGGATACGATCTGTTTATGAGGTCTCATACAGTAATCAGATTGGCAGTTCATTTGCCTAATCGTCAAATGGTTTATTTTCGAGCAGGAAATGAAGAGCAAGCTGCTCAGAGAGAGCTCACTCGAGATACTACGCTGACTGCATGGTTCAAATTAAATCAATCTGATGAAAATGCAGTGAATTTTATTTACACAGATATTCCTTATCATTATGTATATGATAAAAAAGAAACTAAGTGGAAGCCACGCAAAAAAGGTGGTGAAAAAATAATTTCAAGACTCTATACAGTAAGCATAAAAGATATTGAGAGATTTTATCTCCGTCTTCTTCTACTACATGTGACTGGAGTTAAATGTTTTGAAGATTTGAGAACTGTAAATGGAGTTCTTTATAATATATTTAAAGATGCAGCAATTGCAAAAAATTTGGTAGAAAATGATAATCTTTGGGGAAAAACGCTGGAAGAAGCAACAGAATCGAATATGCCTGCACAACTTCGAGAATTATTTGCTTACATTTGCATCTTTGGAACTCCAACAGATGTACCAACTATTTGGAATAAATATAAAGATTTCATGATTGAGGACTTTGTACATAACAATGTTGTAAATCCTGAAAATATGGCTTTAAACCATATACAAGGAATTCTGATAAATAATGGAAGTAGCTGTGAGAACTTCCAATTGCCAAATCCAACTCCAATAAATATTTACGTAACAGAGTATAATGTGGATGAAGAAAGAATACGTGGTGATTATTTATTATCGACACTAAATGCTGAGCAAAAGCACGTGTACGATATAGTCATGCGAGCAATTGAAAATGAAAATGAAACTCAGAGGTTATTTTTTATTGACGGGTTTGCAGGAAGTGGTAAAACATACCTATTTAACACATTTTTAAGTGTTATTCGAGGAAGAAACGAAATAATTCTTCCATGTGCTTCAACTGGAATTGCAGCCACACTTCTGAAAGGAGGAAGAACTTATCACTCTCTGTTTAAGCTTTCAATTCCAATTGATGATGGAGCTAAATCAAATATTAGAGGAAATTCTCAAGGTGCACGAGAATTGATTAATGCCAAATTAATCATATGGGATGAAGTGAGCATGACTGTTGGACATGCTTTAACAGCAGTTGATAAACTTTTAAAGGATTTGATGAAGAATCCTCGACCATTTGGAGGAAAAGTAATTTTATTTGCAGGAGATTTCAGACAAAATCTCCCAGTAGTGCCTCATGCACAAAAAGCAGCTATAATTGAATCGATTGTAAAATACAATCCTATATGGAGGAACGTAACTCAAGTTAAATTAAAACAAAATATGAGAACTGCGGAAGAAAAAGAATTTTCAAATTGGCTAATGCAACTCGGAGATGGTAAATTATCAAATACGGATGGACTACATCTCGATACAATTGAAATCCCCAAAGATTTTATATCAAAAGAATCTCTTATTAATGAAATTTTTGGTGATAGAATCACCATGGAACGGATTAGAGAAAATCCAGATCGAGCGATACTTTGTCCTAAAAATGAGGATACTTTTAAAATTAATGACACAATCCTTTGTCAAATGGAAGGAGAGGAAAAGGAATATCACTCAATTGACTTTATTGTAAGTGATGATCCACAGGAGCAATTAAATTTTCCAACTGAGTTTTTGAACTCTCTGACACCTTCTGGAATGCCAGTTCATCGACTTAAAATAAAAGTCAGTGCTATAATAATCCTATTAAGAAATTTAAATACTAAGAAAGGACTTTGTAATGGAACAAGATTTATTGTAACTAATTTGAAAAATAATCTAATTTATGCGGAGGTTCTAACTGGTCCTGCTCGAGGACAGATTGTCATCATTCCAAGGATAGATTTAATTACAAGTGATTTGGAATTGCCATTTAAATTTAAACGAAGACAGTTTCCTATTCGAGTATCATTTGCTATGACAATAAATAAATCACAAGGACAGAGTTTAGAAAAAATTGGGATTTATTTGCCACATCCTGTATTTGCTCATGGTCAACTTTATGTGGCATTTTCTAGAGCAACCAAAAGGGAAAGTGTAAAAATTAAGATTGATGAATTTAGCAATCAAGGACATCTAATTGAAGGAAGTGAAAAATGTTTTACAAAAAATGTAATATACAGAGAAATTTTGTAAATTGAATAATTATGAAATTGTATGAGAGCTAATAATAGCGGGTTAGCGGTGGGTACATTAGACGTAATCAAAAAATATTTGAGTAAGGAAAAAAAAATGGGTATAATAATTAAATAATAAAATAAATTAAAATTTGTATGTATATATATTTACTAAACTAATGTTTTCAGATTTAAAACATATTAAATTGTGTGGAAATTAAAATAACAAAAAAAATTAATATAAGCAAATAAAATTTTAATTATAAATATTTAAGTTTATGCAAAACAAGACGCAAAATACAATATCAGAGAGTGAAAAAAAAATAATAGTAGTCATCTTCGAAAAATTTGCAACATTTGATATAAATTTCGTGAAAATCGGTCCAAAAATATGGAAGTAGTTCGCGGTAATACAGACAGAACAATTAATCTTTTGTGTTAAATCAGGTTTTATAAAGGCTTTATGAGAACCGCGCGAAGCGCGGTCCGAATTATAAAAGCTTTGAGGACCGCGCGAAGCGCGGTCCGAAACGCTAGTCTTTTATATCGAAGGATAATTGCAGATTAAGTAATTTTACTAACTATGTTGGTCAACGGACAATATTCGACAACACGATCGTGCAAAATGAGACAATAGGCGGTAGTATTTGCCGGTACATCTTCCTTACATTCAAATTCTATTCTCACGTCCATGGTAGAATTTTTGACAGATTCATTTTGTCGCGACAATCAATAACTGCGAGAGGACCGCAATGTAGAAATTTTGCGATAGTTAACACATTCTCAATATCACACCCGTAATAAGATTTGCGAAAACGAACATATCATACAGAATCAACCATCTGTTTTTATCGAAATCTAAATTTAAATCATCGTAGGGATAAGATTCCGAGTTTAGATATAGCGTTGGCTAATTTAAAATGATCGAATATAGTATTATCTTTTGTTATAACATTTTTTTTATCAGTCTGCAGTGCAAAGATCACATATCGCGCCTTTTCCAGATGAGAAACGATTTTCACAGTCCACGAATGCTTGGTCGTACTATGTAACAGCGGAAATTCGTACAGATCCCAAGAGCGAAAACTCATGTTTAAGAATCGCCCGCTTTCCAATGCTCGTAACAAGAAGAGTTTATTGATTTCGTTCAATATTACATGCGGCATACGCCATTGTATCTTAATCAATTCAATATCAGCTTCCGCACGTCCATACAGACAATTGGTGTCGTTACGCGAACGTATCAAAATTAATTCATGGCGAGCGTTAATCACAACTTGCTTGTAATCTTCGCAAAATCCCAACAGCATGTTGAGTGGTACGCAAAAGTTAAACATGCAACTATCACCACATGATCCATTATGCGTCATATCCCACCCGGCATTCTTCAAGATTTTACTTCTCTCGGTAGTTAAAGAGACATAATTTTTCAACGTAGAAGTTATTCCAATGTTTCTGTTGCGATCAATCTCCACACCATCGAGTTCATATCGAATTTCATCAAACATGAACGCAACGCAGTTATTTGCCAATACCAGCGTTTCATTTGCATCTATTTTAGATATCGTCAACTTTCCCTCAACATACAGAAAGCTTTCGCACGGTAACGTGTACAAATCCTGGTGGTGTATAGGTATCCGTATCTCGTCGCTATGTCCAAGCGATGTGTTGGCGTATGGATTGTACGAATGTGTCTCAACCTTGACGATACGATTATCAAAGACTGGCTCACCACCAATATTCAAAATGTCAATCATCTTTTCATACGATAAATCCCACTGGCTCACTGCCGCCGCCGCCGCAGCTGCTCTCGCAAAAGTATTGTCCCTCGTAATGTCCCTCGTAAAATTATTGTCTCTCACGTACTCCGTATCATTTAGCACAAGCATCACACACTAATTTTGTCGACGCCGTACGTGCAATCTTACAGTAGTTTCCTCTCCTCGAAAATCCAGCAATCGTCCTTCTTGATCAACAATACGTATCGTTAAATCAGTAATGCTCCGTACGACGATCGGGAGATAAATGATCTGTGCAGGCGTTTCCGATATCTTATATCCTGGTGGCACGCTCGGTGAAAATTCATGTATCGTGTGTACGCGCTTGTCATTACTGTACGCACCAGTGGTGACGCTACATTCTATACGAATAATATTCACACTAATAATATTTGTAGGTAAATCCGAATCATGCCATTTTTGAGGTTGCAATATACGAATCGACGAGAATCTCAATAGCGATCCTATATTGTATGGTTTATTAAAGTTTATTCTATAGATGCATTTGATTTCGCTCTTTAGAGTATTATGATTGGCGCGAAGCACTATTGCATCTTCATTCTGCTTTTTATTGGAAGGATATTGTGAAATTGCACGTCTCAGATACTCATCTATAGCTTGTAATTCGTATGATCCCTCGGGTATCGTAATTTCCTTGTCATCGTTATCAAAGTAAAATTTATTATTCTTAGAATTCACATTCGGTATCGTATGATAAGTTTCAAAGTCTGTTAAACCGAGGTCGTAATCACTATTCGATAAATCTATAGTTAGAAAGTAGCTTACAGCGAGAACACTACTTTTGCCAGTTAACGTTAGTGTTAGCGACATGTTGTCAAACTGAATCGTGATGATGGATTGACAGGCTTTATATCAGTCGTTTGAAGAAATCATAAACACAATTGTCCACAATTATTCTGATTATAATTTTGATAGGATGTGTGATTGTATTCTATTTTCGTAACATTTAAATATTGCACCAATTCTTTGGGTGGTTGAAGATTACCAAAACTATCGAAATATATTGCTCGATTTCCTCTCTTTACATATGCCACCCAATGGGTACCAGAACCATCAACGTCATCCAAATTTACAATACCGCTTTCATTTTGTCGTATACCGCTTATCGGTAAATTATTGCGCATGTAAACACCTCTAAAGAATGGTATACGCATACGTCTTGCCAGTTGATGCAATTGTACATTAGTTGTTACACCCACAGGCATTTTTAGCGTTTTTTTTGACGTTTTTTTTCTTAGTTGAGAATCCCTGTCCACGCTTATATGGAGCGAGATAAACTCCACGACCTTCCATAGCGCGATTATGACGTTGCATTTCTTCAAGCTGACGTTGCACAGCCTTGCTATCATTCACAGCCTTTGCAACTCCCGCTGCTCCACCAGCCAACGAACCGAGAACTCCCAACAATGGTAAAATTGGCAAGATACCACCACGCTTCGCCACAGGCAGTATTCGTTTCTTCTTTTTCGAAGATTTTTGCACCTTTATCCCCATACCGAATTTTGTCTTTGCTTTCATAGCTGCCCAAACAGTCGTAGCGGCTGCTCTTTCACCAAGAGTCGAATCTCTCGCAGTAATACGTTTTCGCGCTTTCGCAGCGAGTATATTAACAGCAACGTGTCGTTCTCTGAGGGCGTTGCTTCGAGAAAACGCAATGTCGTGCTCGCGACACGCGGCATCCAATGGATTAATACCTCGATCACCTCTAGCCAATCGCTTTTCCAAATGAGTCCCCGGACCGCAAAACTGATAACCGGGAATATGTAATTCGAAAGGAAGTGCGTTTATAGCACGATTAAACAGACCACTACCCTTTACAATTCTCGCCGACATTTGCCACAATTTTTTATCAACGGCGCTGGACAGTCGATATGTGTTCGTTGCCACGGCAAATTATAATGTCGCATGCATCGACGATATTGTTGAACCTCCGAATCAGCTTTTATATATTCGGAAAGCTTGTCCCACAATAGTTCCACGTAATCGCCAAAGTTTTGCAGTAAAACAATCTTGGGAATAAACTTCAATTGTTCGGCAGTAAGCTCGAGAATATCAGTCTTAACCGACAGATAGAGCAACATTTTCAATACTGAGCTGTTTTCACCCGATGCATCGCTATAAATAGACCCGTCATGATTCGTTCGTTTGATTCGAGAGCAAACATGCGGTTCGTTCGGCAAGCGACGATAATCAAAGTTGCAAATTTCGACGATAAAACACGGTTGATGTCGGATAAAGAAATACGCAGACATGGAAACATGCTACCAAATACTATATGCGGTATCATCTGCGGTCCTTCAAATTGTAGTAAAACTAACGCGTTGATTAGTTTGATAGAAAGCCCGCACGGCGTTTGCTTCGAGAACATGTACGTATACTCGAAATTGCTTCAACAACCGAAATATCAATATTTGGAAAATTTGCTATCACCGATAGAAGAAATTGGTTATTTTACATTCTCTAATAATATCGATGTCATTCCACTGAGTGAGGCGCTTCCGAATTCCATTTTTATCTTTGATGACGTGGCGTGCGACAAGCAAGATACGATAAGAGAGTACTTTGCAATGGGACGACACTCGAGCGTCGACTGTTTCTATCTTTGTCAAACGTATGTCAAGATACCCAAGCATCTTATACGTGACAATGCAAACTTATAAATTTTATTTAAACAAGATGGGACAAACTTGAAACATGTGTACAACGATCACGTAAATACAGATATATCTTACGATAATTTTCGCGCTTTTTGTCAGAAATGTTGGCAACATAAATATTGATTCGCGGCGATTGACAAGGACAGTCCGCTGACTAATGGACGATACAGAAAAAGATTTATTGAATTTGCAATACCGCAAAGCAATTAGTCGCTTTCGACGCATTGATCGAGCAACGTCTAAATTGCAACATGAAGAACAACGATCGTGAAAAGATTGTGAGAGAGATTGCGAAAACGAGCGATTCAATCCGTAAAAATTATCGTTTCTTGAAAACTGGTAAAATGGAAGAGGACGATGCATTGGAGAGGCATTTTAAACCAATCTCTGAATCTCTGAAACAGCTTGTTGAAAATACAGTCGGTGTTGAGTCTGGTGAAGAAAAGATTGAACCATCGAGTATGCTCGGAGAGAAAAAAGAGTTTAAAACAAAGCGATCAAATATATCATTGAGCGGTATAACTTCTACTCCAAAGCGAATAAAAAGCAGGCAAATTCAACAATTTTTGGATGCAACTACTTCTACTCCGATACAAGATGTACAACCAAGGCAATTATTGCATGATAAGACGTCTATTGAGGAAATTTTCGAGACTTCACCTGAATCGCTTGTGACATCAATTCAACATTCATTACAAACATCTGATGGTCAAAATTCATTGCGAAATCACCTGGGTCTACTTGCTCAAAAATATGTGGCAGCTATATTGAGTCAAGATAAAAATTCCAAGATGGATTACGTATACGGTGTTAAATTTCTCGACAAAGGAATGACGCTCGGTAATAAAAATTTCGATGTGGATAAAAATGATAATATAATTATCGATGGATCAAAATACGTTGGAACAGCAGGTCTTTACGAGTTGGTTTTCAAGAGAATTCCCGACGATGAAATATATACTGCGAATGACTTGCAGAACTACAAAAGTATGTTAATAAGAACAAATGCGCACAGACGAAATGGTAATGTGAATCAGCCAGTATTAGGTAACAAGGGACACAAATATAAATATATAATCGCACCATTATTCTGTGATAAAAAATCTGGAAAAGGTATACCGCGTGCTATGATCTTAAACAATAATAAAATTGATTACGTGCATTGGAATGATCCCAACGAGTTGGTAGATCGTCTGCGATTGCTCGAAGCTTCACGTCAAGCCGGCAACAACGCCCACGGCAATGAAATATTATCGATTATCGAGGAACTTTACGAAGCTGGTATTATTATAAAATATGCTATACATCCACGATACGAGTCAGTCTGCCAATATTAGTGGTATCGAAATGTCGATTAATAAATTTGGATTATCACTTGGAAAGTCGAATAATAATTCATATTATCAATGGAATGGATTACTAAGAAATTACGTGCGCGATAACACTCTGTGTCTAACAGCCTCCGGCTATGACGCAAGGTCGCGCAAGATACGACGTGTAGCGCAACCGAAAGATGATAATGATGCAGCCAACAAACGATATGTCGAAGCGAGTGTCAAGCTTTTGAGAGATCAACAGAAAAAAATTGAGAAAAAAATAATCAGGCTTGAAAGGAATATGCAGGCGCTATTATTAACGCTGGATAAAATAGTTGTAACGCAGACTACATCAAAAGATACATAAAGAACTGTACGTGAAATTACATCACATTATTACAAATATGCCTCGATCAAACACCTCTGAAAAGCAGCTACTCGTGGAGGAATTGCACGCCCCAGCGAGAAGAAATTTTCCGCGTAGACGCGTCATAGTACGTGGATACGACGACCTGTGGCAAGCTGACGTGGTCGAGATGCGTCCTTATGCAAGAGTCAACAAAGGATACAATTACATACTCACCGTTATTGATGTGTTGAGCAAGTATGCATGGGCCGTGCCGCTCAAGTGTAAGAGTGGAAACGAAATGTCCGAAACGATTGCAAAGATAATTCGAGACAATGGAAGATGCCCGAAAAATTTTCAAACCGATAGAGGAAAAGAATTTTACAATGCGAATGTGCAGAAACTCATAAAAAAACACAACATCAATCATTACTCGACGTATTCTGTTATGAAAGCCTCGGTCGTGGAACGATTTAATCGTACTTTAAAGAACAATATGTAGAAAATGTTTACACTTAATGGCAATTACAAGTGGATCGAAGCGCTGTCCCGACTCGTTGCAGAGTCCAATGCGCGAAAACATCGCACTATCGATATGAAACCCATCGATGTTACGCCTGCGATCGCCGAAAAACTTTTAATTACGGTATACAGTAACGTAAAAATTGCTGCTTCGGCAAGATTCAAAGTAGGCTGTCAGGTACGCGTGAGTAAATTCAAGACCATCTTCGAAAAAGGTTTTACGTCAAATTGGACTACCGAAATATTTAAAATTATCAAAGTGCAGAAAACTAATCCCGTAACATATCTACTCGAAGATTCGCGCGGAAATTCCGTCGCCGGAGGATTCTACGAGTACGAGTTACATAATGTTGCAAATCCCGATGTATATCTCGTGGAAAAGGTTTTGCGGAAGAAAGGCGATGATGTTTATGTGAAATGGTTGGGACTGGATAAATCACACAACTCTTGGATACATAAAAATAATGTATTGTAAAAATTGTTTGAAATATACAATAAATATATAATAAATATAAAATTAATATACAATGAATATAAATATAATATAAATATATAATATATATTCTTGCCATCCACTCGCAAGGCATACATTTTTGCTCTAAGCCCTACAAATTCGGTCATTATCGCGCCGTTGTTTTCATCTTTCATTAGACCGGGTACCTTTTTATTCACGAGCGGTATACCGTACGCATTGTCCACAGCGTAATCGCTCGTATCAAATTTGCTCACGTCGCGCTTCATATTCTCATATACATCTTCGCATTCAATGTGCTATATTAGGCTGTTTGTGTCGGTGTACATTACCCGGCATCTGTCACGATACAGCGGTGACATGTACTCGTGATGAAATTCGTATAAACATGTTTTGGAGATGTGGAGTATGCACATGCCAACATAGATTGGTTTATTAAATTTTACCTCGAGTTTGCGTAATTCGACAGCGATTAGATTTTCAGAAAAGATGCTTCTACTGTGAAAATTTGGTTTCGCAATCATTGCCTCTGCACCGTATCGTCCATCCCAATGTGTGATGAGTTTTACATCGACACGATTACGCACATTTTCCATCGTCTTGCCAAATACCGCATTATTCATTAATTTGTATAAATTTTTTTCAAAATCATTTTTCGCGTGTGTTCGAAATTTTGTATTAAGTTCGATATAATTTCGGAGCCATGGAGATTGAGTGAATTGTAATACGCGATGTATTTTTGTAACGCGAAGGCCGTGTCGCATACATTGTTGCAAGTTGCGGTAGTGTATGACATAACGCTTCTTATCATATAGCGTTGCGAGAAGCTTATCTTCCCGCTTGCCGGGCGGTTTGTCACGTGTCGGGCAAAACGGTAGGTCAGTGTGCTTGTCGTGAAGATGTTGTGGATACTCTAATCTACTTCGAGGATATAGCCTGTGAATCGAGCGCTATTGACGAGATATTGAAATTAGATACATCGTCGACCCATCGAAAATCGGCATATGGCAATGGTTGGCACATTGCCCATCCGTATAAATTATTTACATCAAAATACATGAGATATGATGATGGTTTCGATGGATCGTACGACTGCATGTACTTGTTATTAGCATGAGCATATCTGTTGGAACATTGACTTAGACCGCCGCGTATACCACGTTCGATAAACATAACCATGTCAATATCGGTAAGCAATTCGAACGTAATATTTGTATGTTTTAACATGGCGTCCCATGTATACCCGGGAAGAGTATAATAATACGCGGTCGAGTCCATAGCTTTTGATACAACTATCGCGAAAATTTTCAAAAATATCTGCTAATAACAAGACATCAATTTTTAAATACAGATCGCTATATTCGCCTAGCGTTCGAAGGGAGAATCGGTTCCAGACGTTCTCGGCGTGCGCGTAATCGCTCTTTGATACTGTGTCACCGGTCAAGGAACTGTAAAATGATTCGCGCGGCGGTAAACACGTATCTTGCAACTTGTCGACACAGTCTATATATTCATACGGAAAGACACCCTTCCGTGTTAATAGATTGAAATTTTCGGTCGGTAAATTTTTAAATTCCGAATGTAAAATTTTGAGTTTTTCTTTATTCAAAAAAGATGCCAATTTATCGAGACTTGTCGCGAGTAATTTATATGAATCGATGAATCGTAATTTTATGCAAGCTTTCCAATCTTTGTCGTCGTTGGTACTATTGACAGTTTTTGTGAATGATATGTATTTTTCTTTAGTTATCGGAAGTAATTCAATGCTCCCTTCAAACGCTGTAGCTATATCCTCGATAATGAAATGTGCGTCATAACCTGATAAATTGTGAAAAACTATCGGAATACAAAAATATTCTTTATAATTTAGATTGCAATTTGAGTGCGCGGGAGCTCTGTATCGTCCGGTCAGATGGCAATGATCGCGTACGCGTGTATCATCTTGCGCAAACGATATTTCGCAAATGTGACAATGCGTTGCGCTGTGAAACTTTTCCCACTCGTCAGATGTTAAATTTACCATAGGAACATTTGTGGTTAAAATAGTCTTTACGCGTTGCGCCAAATTTTTGAGTTGTTTGGCGAACCATGAAACGCAATCGGTGCTGCGACGAGAATTGTACGCGGATAACGAATTGTTGTACGAGCAGTGTACATAGTATCCGATACTAAATACTTGATGATGTTGAAAGTTTTTTTCTTCTTCCGTCTTTGCCAAAACGCATTCCAAGTCGGCGTACACCACAAATGGAAGCCGCTCTTTCCTGGTGTAGTTGTTGAACGATAGCCACTTGTCCTTATTGCTTGGTAACCGGATAGCGCAGTCATTCAACTCTCCGCAGTCTACCGTATGTGACTGCAACTTCTCATCCGATCCGAAATAATGCAAGCATCTAAAAATTACAATTATAAACAATTGCACATTTATTTATATAATTTGCAATAAATATATATACCGATCGCAGATATATTTTCTACATTTGTCTTTGCTCAATTGCGAGCTGACAAGCCGGGAGAGATTCTTGATGCATGTGAAATGTCCAACGCTGTTGCCATCTTCCACGTACAACAAGTTGACGTGTCGGTCTTTCTTTTGCTCCGAGAGACACATCGGGATGATACCGTTCTCGATACAGTAAACGTTGATGGTGATGTTGTTAGCAAGTTCAAACTTTTTGATTTGATTGACAGTCACTGGAAACTCAATGTCTTGGAGATTCAACACTGTCGTATAATGGAGGATATGATGATTCCCGTTCCACATTTCTTTCTGTGGGGTACAAAGCAGCGACCACCGCCCACGCAAAACATGCATTGTCTTTTGATTGCACATTCACCACTGCTCTTTTCATCATTATTTCTCGCGGTAATTTAATGCGGCATCCCGCACGCATTGCATTGTATTTGTTTACATTTATAGTCAAATTGTTCATTCGCGACAATGCCCAACCACTATCGCATTCTTGAAATTCTTCTAGCGATGCTAGCGTGGGATCGATAATGCGGCGCTCGTACAAATCGCGTAAATCGGACGTGCGAAAGATTTCACAGTTTTTCGTATTGATAGTTTTATTGGCACGCTTATCACCCGACACAAACTTGCCATTAAACACAGTGTTCACTTTTACATTAAAATGTTTTTGCAACACTTTTTGCATATGTCCGATCACAATGTCTTTGGCATCCTCGAGAAATTGACGAGGTTCGATGTGATTACAGTTTATTACTGCACCAGTCAAGATGCGGCTCTCGAACGCTGTATCAATCTCTCGCCAAAATAATCTGTTTTCTTGCGTACTGTATCCGGCACCTGCGTGTATGAAACGTCTGCGTACCGAATTTTTCAACCCTTCGAGACGAGCAATTTGGGCGACAAGTGATTGCCGAACTCCAATCGCTAATCGTGGACGTTTGATTCGGCTTTGTTCTTGCAATGATTCGATGTATTCATCACATCGCTGCTCCCACGGAATGAATTCTTCCACCGATTTCACCCTTGCGGATTGCTCCAACAAACTTGCTTCCAATTGTGCCATATTTCTTTACTCGAGATGCACTTCTTGAACCTCTGACAAAGATACTGACATAGTATGCCTCTTTACTATCCTTTTTATTTGATCACTGACACTTGAAAAAGTTGAACTTTGCAATTTTGTCACGTGCAGCTCATCGGCTTTGAAATTGATACATTTTTGCGTCTAATATTTCATTGAGAATGATATCATAGCAGGCGTACGTTGGCGCTTGAAAATTGTGATTTTGCAAATCGGATAATTATGATTTTGTCGCGTACGTTTTGAACACCTGGGGGGTGATGTCATAGCAGCCGTACATCGGCGCTTGAAATTGTGAATATGTTGCATTTTTTATGTCTAATAGTTCATCTGAGGAGATGTCATAGCAGCCGTACAGCGGAGCTTGAAATTTTAGATATGTTGCATTTTTACGATGATTTCATTGAGGATGATATCATAGCAGCTGTACATTGGCGCTTTGATACATTTTGCTAATCAGCTGATTTTGTCACGTAGGTTTTGAATACCTGGGGATGACAGCAGCCGTGCATCGGCGCTTTGATTGGTTGAAAATATTATCGCGTCAGCAATAATTGCAGTTGCAATGCAACAATGTAAAATTGTAATAATAATTATTTAGTATTGCGTTGATTACTTGAGTGAAAGGTTCTTTTAAGCAGCATGAATTATTACGTTCCAAGAATTCAGGAGAGCGATGTTTTGTGCAAGAAGAAATGTGACATGTAAGTTTTAATACTTTTTTTTGTTAAATAATGATTTATAAATAATCTCAAATTTATAGCGCTCATAGTGCGGTTCGTATTCTTGGAAGAAGATATGCCCTAACATCAACATCGTACAAATATTTGGAAATTGGAATCAGCGTTGGAAATATATCTTACGTGGAATTAGCTCTCGGAGATAATCGAGGCAATCAAATAGTATTGTCTATTGAAACATGAAAATTGCTAATGCAGAAACGAGCAGACATTGAGCGGTTAACTGAAACTCCACTATGGATTCGAGATCTGACACTCGAAGTGGTTAATATGCATACTTCAAAAATTATAAAGATTACATTATCTGATAATACTTTGTACATGAAACCATCAACTTTATTACATTTATTCGATTTTGAAAAATGTGTTGATCATATGTATTTCTGGCTGTGTGAAAATACGCATATTGTTACTGAAAAGTTTAAACAATTTGTAAATGTTTTACGTGATAATATCTTCTATGCGAGCAATGTCGCAAAGGTGATACGTGAAAGTCATATGTTTGACAACGAATCACTTATTGATTGCAAATTGATAACTTGTGCTGTAAATGATATTCTTCACGATGCTTGTAACAAATAAAGTATTTTTTACTGTGAATCTATGTTTAATTATTTTTCCCTGTCCGATAAGTATAGTGCATAGCAAAACTTACGATCTCGAGAAAAATGATGAGCTAGCTGAGACGTGATACTCCAGTTAGAACAAGAGAGATGTAGAATTAAAAATCAAGAGGGGAGCAACATTATAATATATGTGTCGTGTCATAGAGTAGCAGACTTGTACTCAAGTGTTGTGTGAAAGCATTAAACGTAAAATATATAATTCTGCAAGTGGTGTGAAGAGTTATAATGTCCTCTTATTATGTGTCTCATGAGGAATATGTTGCGGATTATGAAAAACATGTGTTGGAGAAGGCTGCTGAGATGGAAAAAGAAAATTTTATGGGAGGAAAGCGTGATAAATATGCTAAAATATATTACGCTTCGTGGGTGGCAAGTTGTGACATATGTATCGATTGGTTAGAAGGACACTGTTCAACAGACCCGCGAAAACTCCGGGGAGTACAAATAAAACCAGGATTATTAATTGGTGATCTGCAGTCACGGACAGCTCGAATCATGCGACTTGAAGAAATAAGAAAAGCGCTACGCAAACGTTTCTTCGGTGCAGATACCAATGTTCCGGCACTATCGAAAAACACTCGGGTAACTTCAATCATGCAGGCGATACATGGGCGTGAAATCGGTTTGAAAAAACTTCATTCTGATGAGATATATAAACAGCTATGTATTCAGAATTATATGGTTGATCCAGAAATAGAGCTTCAGAATTATCTTTACAACTCGAGAGTTAGTAGATTTTGCAGCAGGGGTTGGGAGTCTGATACATAAAGGATAATGGAGAAGCGAATCATGTAAGTCTCTTTAATTTTATAATGAATAAAATAATTAATAAATATATAATAAAATAGATTTAAAAAATTTTTGTTATGCTGAAACCGCATCCACCTCACCATGCCGCCGCCCAACATCGCCATCACCTCGCAGCACCTCGCAGTCGCCACCATCACCTTTAAATTTTCTTTTATATGTATTTCATATTATATTCATATTTCATATCATTTATATTTTAAATTTTATATTTCATATTTTATATTAATATTATATTATTATATTATTATATGATTATATTCATTTTATATTATTTTATACTATTTTTTAAGCACACACACACATTTTGTAAATATGTATATATTAATTAAAATTATTATTAATATTAAATCATATGTATTTATTTTAGAATAGGTCCTCTCTCCTTTCCTCATATTAACATTAAAATCTTATTATTATTTAAAAAATATTATTATAAAAAAAAGTCTCTCTTGCGTACGCCTTTCTCGCTCGTTCGCGTCATCTTGTCGCTGCGCTATCTCTCTCTCTCGCTCGCGTCATCTCTCTCGCGACATCTCTCTCACGTGCGCCTCGCGCTCTCCTTCGCGTTCCCCTCCCCCGCGGACCCCTCGCAAACAAACATCCACGCGGTCCTCCACCTCCCCGCGGCCCCCTCGCGGACCATCTCGCAGACACCTCCCCCTCTCCGCGGCCCCCTCGCGGACCCTGGCAGACGCTTCCCCCTCCCCGCGCCCCACTCGCGGACCACAACCTCGCGGACGTATCCCCCCTCCCCGCGGACCCCTCGCGGACCTAAGTGGACGCTTCCCCCTCCCCGCGTGACGTCATTCCCCCGCGCCATGGGTTCCCCTCGCCCCTCGCCATCCCTCAGAGGACCAGAGTTAGAACCCGCCTGGTATATCTACTTCTATACATATTTTGATTGTATATAGTTTGCAGAGTACTGTAGTATCAAAAATATAGGAGCCTACAAACTTTTTTAATAGATTTACATACAAAAAGTATGTTCCGTATAGAGTCGGCGGCGATAATTTGATTATACCAAATATTTAAAACGAGCAAAATATTTTGTTATGTACATATTTCGATAGTTTATTGTGTGGAGATTACATTTGTAGCAAAAATATAGGAGCCAAACACTTTTTAATTAATATACATAAAATAAATTGATTACAATATGGATTACAATTCTATCTAACGGAATACCATTTTTATAAAGAATTTATGTATAATAGATACATGTAAATATAAATAGAAAGTTTTAAAAAATGTATATTAATATAATCAGCAGCATATATGTACAAAATTTTTGAAATGTTGAATTAATATTACAGTAATAACAATAAAATTTTGTGGCATTTTATCTTTTATTGTGCAACTAAGTATTTTTTCAAATTTTAAACCTAATTATATAAAATAAAATAAATATTTTATAATTAACTTTTCTAAAATTGTTATAATAAAATAATCTATATAAATATATCAACTGTTTTCAGAAAAAATATTACATTTTATTTAGCATGTAAATGCATTTTTTAAATAACTTACAATAACACAAGTGCGCGTTACGCGCCTGCCATTCTTCGTTTTTATGTAAAAAAATGATATTAAAAAAAATAATATAAAGTTTGTTTAAACTCGATTAATATTTTTTCACAGAAATTAGTTGATAAAAGCGTTTATTTGCTAATTGAATTTTAGTAATGATATAAGGCCGGTTTTAACCAGAGTCCTCCGAGGGGGGAGGGGATCTCCTTGGCGAGGGGGTCTGACGTCACGCGGGGCGGGGGCGCTTAACGCTGTACGAATAACGCTGTGCGAAAGACGCGTGTCACGTTTTGTTTTTCGCGCGTATAAACAAAATAGAAGTAAGCGCCGATATTCGGCTGCCTCGTGGTACCTCCCCCTCCCCTCCGCCATAAGCGACGATTCTTCCACACGCCGATATCCGGCCACTCGAATTTTATAAACAGAAATGAGCGTCGATGTCGGTTGATATGAGGGATGGGGAATTTGGGAGCCTCACGCGTCGGGACATGTTTTTCGCGCGTATAGACGAAACAGAAATGAGCGCCGATATTCGGCTGCTCTCGCGGTACCTCCCCCTCCCCTCATCAATAAGCGATGATTCTTCCTCACTGTTTAGGAAGAATTAATGCCGATGTTCGACCGCTCGAATTTTTTAAACAGAAATGAGCGCCGACGTCCGGCTTTGTGACATAAGCGATAACGCAATGAAAAGAGATCATCTTTCTGAGACGTAATTAAACAATCGGCCATACGTTAAACAAGAAGAAAAGGAATTAAACAAAATATATAAGGAGAATAGAAGCGGATCAAATCATAGTACGTGATTTGAAAGCGCATAGCTCGGTTGAAAAAGTGTAGCAGTTACTTTCTTGTGTCAAAATTGCGTAGTAATGTGTAAAAAATGGAAAATAATAATTTTGAGGCAATATTAGACGAGTCGTCTGATAAAGATCACGCGTTGTCGAATGACAGTAATTATAGTAGTAAACATAGTAGTGATCAAAGTGAAGACCTTACAGATATTGACGACAGGATAGTGTTTAATTCGCAAATCTTTGCATTAAACGGACGTACGAAAATTTGTGCTATATACTTTTATTATTCTACGGGTGGTGCTCTTGCTTTATGTATTTCGTGTATGATCTCTATTCAAGATGTCGGGCACATGTATGCTGTTAGAAACCATGTGATTCAATTACACGACGCAGTGGATGGTCGATACTGTAGCAATTGTCAAGATGCATTGTATCAGATATTTCCCTATGATATGTGTCCAATTTGTACGCATTTGTGAAAAAAGACATTATCGTGAAGAAAATGTATTTCAACGACGAGTACACGTATAATTATGAGGATTATAAATATGATGAACTTGATATCATCCATGTTCTGAAGAACGAAGAAAAATATCCGGATGTGCAACGAATATCACCAGTGCATTTTCAACGCGATCGCGAACTCGGTCTACGCGGAACCAGTAAACGCTTCGTCAGACAAAGAATCATTATCGATACTGAACCTCCCTCTGATTGGTCTTACTACATGAGACGGAAAATATATAGACGGACATGGGATAAATGCAAGAAAGAGGAAGAAGAATATGCGATCCATGAGATGTCACAATATAATGAAATAGACCATTATGCGACAAAAATCGGCAAGAAGATCCAGTTTAACTTTCACAGAGCTCTGTACATTAAAATTACAGATATTGAGAGGTGTGTAGAATTGCTGGTGATGAATAATTTGCGTGATTCGAAGTATGACTGTTGGCAAAATCCTAGCCATCTAACAATGTTCCGAAAAATGTGTGATGATGATAAATATGAACTTGAACAATATGTACTCATAAAAAGTACCCCATGCTTCGACCGTCATTGCGTTCAAGATAGCAAACAATATTGTTTATCGTGTAAACAAGTCACATGCAGGTGCTCCGTAGAAGAATGTGACGTGATTTAAAGTGTGAAAAAACATGGAAAACACCGAACAGATTGAACGCTATCTGTTGGAGCGGTCCCATCAAGTCGCCACCTTGGGCGAATATTTTACATGGGCGCAGTGTTGCGAGGAATTTATCGAACAGCTGGAAGAACGCAGCCGTATCAAGCATCCGCAACTTTCGATTGGAAATAGACAATCTTTGGAGGCTAGAATCGCGCGACTCGACGGTGCAAAAACTGGATTGCAGAGACAGTTTTTACCTAGTGATGGTGATTACAGTGGCGACAATAACGTGGAAAGACTCGTTTGGTGAGAGATCGATACCGCGTTAGAAAATCGTATACTGACTGGTACGGTAATAAACAGTAATTACATCGTAGTGTAGTACTCGAGCAAGTGCAAGATGTTATAAAAATACACAACTGTGTAAAAGTAAATACCGTGTTCAACGGTGAGTTTGTGACGGGTGATAAACGCGCCAACAAAAGTATTAACACGAGAAATTATGAACTCTTTTAGACGTCCGATTTACGCGAGTGGTACGAGCGGCACGTCATCGAATTCACATTGGCGTCTTTGGAAGAATTCCAGGAACGTGATAGTGGTTGGGCGTTGTCACGAATCCTCGATCTTACGGTCAACGTCAACAAGTACAATCCTATGCGCGCGGGATGCCATATTAAATTGCCACGAGAAATTATGACGAAGAGAGTGATAATTAATGTGCAATAAACGGACAATGCGTGTTTCGCGTGGTCAGTGGTGGCCGCTCTGTACCCCGCTGAAAGATATGTGGAACGGGAATTTTCATATCCGCACTATACGACGGTGCTAAATTTACAAGACATTGAGTTTCCGATGACGTTAAACCAAATAAAAAAGTTTGAACTGGCAAATAACATCTCAATCAACGTCTACGGCATCGACAGGAAGAAGAAACTATCAATTCTTCCAATACAACTCGCCGATCGGAAAAGAGAGAAGCTTGTGAATTTGCTGTATGTGGAGGAGGAGGAAGAGGAGGAGGACGACAACGTTGGACATTTCACATACATTAAGAACTTATCCCGGCTTGTCAGCACGCAATTGAGCAAACATGATCACAAGAAATATATCTGCGATCGGTATGTATATTTATTGCAATAAAACTACATATAAAATAATTGTAAAATTATATAATAATTATAAAATAAAAATGTAATTTTTATTTTACAGATGCTTGCACTATTTCGGATCGGAGGACAAGTTGCAGTCACATACAGTAGACTGCGGCCAGATGAACGACTGCGCTATCTGGTTACCAAGTGATAAAGACAAGTGGCTCTCGTTGACCAACTACAACAGGAAAGAGCGGCTTCCATTTATAGTGTACGCCGACTTGGAATGCGTGCTGACAAAGACTGAAAAAGCCAAAAATTATGAACACCATCAAGTATTTAGTATCGTTTATTATATATATTGCTCGTTTGATAATTCATTATCCGCGTATAATTCTCGTCGTAGCCCCGATTGCGTTTCGTGGTTCGCCGAAGAACTTAAAAATTTAGCGTTACGTGTAAAGACTATTTTAACAACAAATGTCCCCATGGTAACATCGGACGAATGGGAAAATTTTCACAGCGAGACTCATTGTCACATATGCGAAAAACCGTTCGTACAAGACGATACAATGTGTACGCGATCATTGCCATCTTACCGGGCGGTACAGAGGTCCCGCGCATTCAAACTGTAATTTAAATTATAAAGAATTATTTTGTATCCCCGTAGTTTTTCACAATTTATCAGGTTACGACGCGCACTTTATTATCAAGGATATAGCTACAGCATTCGAAGGGGAAATCGAATTACTTCCGATAACAAAGGAAAAATATATTTCATTCACTAAAACTGTTAAATTGACACAAAACAATTCGAAAAACTATATGAAATTACGTTTTATCGATTCGTATAAATTTCTCGCAACAAGTCTCGACAAATTAGCATCTTTTTTGAATAAAGATAAACTCAAAATTTTACAATCGGAATTTCAAAATTTACCGACAGAAAATTTAAATTTATTGACACGGAAGGGTGTCTTTCCATATGAATACATTGACTGTGTCGACAAATTGCAAGATACGCGTTTACCGCCGCGCGAATCATTTTACAGTTCCTTGACCGGTAACATAGTATCCGAGAGCGATTACGCGCACGCCGAGAATGTCTCGAAGCACTTTTCCTTTTGAACGCTGGGCGAATATAGCGATTTATATTTAAAAATTGATGTCTTGTTATTAGCAGACATTTTTGAAAATTTCCGCGATAGCTGCATCAAAAGTTATGGGCTCGACCCCGCGTATTACTATACTCTTCCCGGATATACATGGGACGCCATGTTAAAACATACAAATATTACGTTCGAATTGCTTACAGACATCGACATGGTAATGTTTATCGAACGGGGTATACGCGGTGGGTTAAGCCAATGCTCCAACAGATACGCACATGCTAATAATAAGTACATGCAGTCGTACGATTATTCGAAACCAACATCATATCTCATGAATTTCGATGTAAACAATTTATACGGATGGGCAATGTGTCAATCATTACCTTATGCCGATTTTCGATGGGTTGACGACATATTTAATTTCGACACATTATCTATCGCGCTCGATTCATCTACAGGTTATATTCTCGAAGTTGATTTAGAATATCCACAACATCTTCACGATACGCACACTGACCTACCGTTTTGCCCGACACGCGCCAAGCCACCAGGCAAGCAGGAAGATATACTTCTCGCAACGCTATACGATAAGAAGCGTTACGTGATATACTACCGCAACCTGCAGCAATGTACGCGTCACGGCCTTCGCGTTACAAAAATACATCGCATACTACACGTCGCGCAATCACCATGGCTTCGTAATTATATCGAACTCAATACACAATTTAGAACACGAGCGAAAAATAATTTTGAAAAAAATTTATATAAATTAATGAATAATGCAGTATTCGGCAAAACGATGGGAAATGTGCGTAATTGTATCGATGTAAAATTATTGACAAAGTGGGAAGGGAGATATGGCGCAGAGGCAATGATCGCGAAACCAAATTTTCATAGCAGAAGCGTCTTTTCGGAAAATTTAATTGCCATAGAATTACGTAAACTCAAGATAAAATTTTACAAACCAATCTATGTCGGCATGTATACACATATATTTCCTAAGTATACACTCGTCGAGTATACACTCGACATCTCGAAAACGTGTCTGTATGAATTTCATCACGAGTACATGTCACCGCTCTATCGTGACAGAGGCAGGATAATGTACACCGACACAGACTGTCAAATATATCACATTGAATGCGAAGACGTGTATGAAAATATGAAACGCGATATCGCTAGATTCGATACGAGCGATTACGCTGCGGACAATATGCGTACGGTATACCGCTTGTGAATAAAAAGGTGCCGGGTCTAATGAAGGATGAAATAACGGCGCGATAATGACGAATTTGTAGGGCTTAGAGCAAAAATGTATGCTTTGCGAGTGGATGGTAAGAAGGATACGAAAAAAGTAAAAGGTGTCAAAAATAACGTCGTAGCGCGTACTATAACATTCGACGATTACACGCGATGTTTGCATGACGAAATTGAAATAACGCGACAGCAATCTTGTATAAGATCGAAATTACAGAAAGTGTACACCGTCCGCGAGACGAGAATTGCTTTGAGTCCGTACGACGACAAGCGGTATGTCAAACCTGATTCAACCGACACGTTACCATAGGGACATTACCGAATACCCTTATAAAATGTAACATATTTTAATGTGTGTGTATGTGTGTTATAACATACATACATCATTTTATTGTCTATCCCCTCGGGGTTTACAAGGCGCTTTTCACAAGGAGCGTTCCCGAACCTTTTTACAACTCACCACCTCTCTTCAACCTGACCATATCGACCTTACAATATACATACAACATATTCAATTCCTCCCCACTCCGTCTCCAATTTCCAACTGTTTCTTTCCAACCGTTTCCACCATCCCCACCATTCCTCTAAGCTCCTCTATTCCGGTTCCTCTCCCCCTCCTCCAACAACTTCTTCCTTCCTCCCTCCTCCTTTTCCTCTCCCTGTCTAATCCTGCTTTTCCCCCTCCTTCAACGACTCCGGATTTCCTTTCTTCCATCAGTTCCAAGCAGGCATATGGGGTGTGTTGGTTCGAATTGGATTCGAACCCGGGACCTTCCGCATGCCAGCCAGTTACTGAGCATGCAGGGCCACTTTTCACCCCTGTGTGTTATAACATCCCAGATAGCAAAATGTTAGCAGCATGTCGGCAGTATGACAGCAGATCTAATCATGACTTTACAGCAGATTCCTATCCACTGTGTCCGCAATTGATGATATTCTGCTAGCATAGTTAGTAAGCAAAATCTGACAGCAGATTGGCGGCAGAAACCGAGCAGATCTGCACATATAGTTTGATGGCAGATTGGCAGCAGAAACCGAACAGATCTGTCAAACGCAATCTAATAGCAGATTGGCGGCAGAAATCGAGCAGGATCTGCACAATTCCTTGCCATTTGAATATATGAGTATAATAAAATTCAATATTTTTCGATGAATATAACAGATGCATAAGACGTGTTATCCGCTACTTATAATTTTTTTTTCATAAATATGATATTTAATGTATAACATATTATATTGTATGTAGTTATATCTCACATAGCAATTTTAAATGTTCAATTTAATCTATTAATTAAATTAATAAAATAAATTGTAAAAATAATTAAATTTATATAATTTATAAAATTTAAGATATAATTTATATGAGAATTAAATTCTGCTTTATGCTTTAAATAGAAAGTAAATGGATAATTTTTCATGTATATCCTATTGATTCTAATAAGTTTAATATTCTCATGTTAGACTTGTCAGATATCAAAAATTAAACTGATAGAAAAATATACTTTTGATCTTTTATTAATAGCCACGACTTGCAGACTTTATATCTATTTTTAACAGAAATTTGATTGCGAGAAAATACATCACATAGCGGTAGGTGAAGGAACTATTAAATAACTGCAAAATGCAGATCCTGTTGTCAATTTGCCATCAGATTGTGCGCGCGCAAATCTTGCTCGATTTCTGCCGTCAATCTGACACCAAACTGCGTTGCGCAAATCATGCTCGGTTTCTACTACCAATCTGCTATGATAATTCTATACAAATCCTGCTTGATTTCTGCTACTGACTTGCTGCCAAATTATGTCAGCAGATTTTATAACATTTCTGCCAACGTTCTGCTATCATTATCTGATATAACAAGTTTTGTATAAAATCTGCAGTTTTTTTGCTGGCAAAAATATATAGCACACAGTTTTAATACATGCTCTTGACAGATTTGGCTATCTGGGATATTATATTATACTATTAAAAGAAATATTAATCAAAAATTTTTTTTATATGTGTATGCATTTTATATATTGGAAAGGATATATTAATAAAGATTTTGCATTTCATATATAATATTTCATGTATATTTCATATATTTTATATGTTGTACACATTTTATTTTTAATTTTGAGGAATTAATAAATACAGTTTGTACGAATTAAATCACATTGTCCTTATGTATCCAAGAGTTGTGCGAATTGTCAAATCCCAGCCATTTCACGTACACCTCGTCACCCCTCCTGCGTAATACTTTCTCCATGAGATACACGTCCGGATAATTCGCGCGATGCAACTCGTACTCGTAAAACGCTTCAGCGACAGATTTTTTGCGATAGTCCTCGAGTAGATAGCTTACAGCATTAGTACGCTGCACTTTGATAATTTTAAACACCTCCGTCGTCCATTTTGGCGTGTAACCTTTTTCGAAAAGTTTCTTGTACTTGCTAACGCGTATCGAGTCACATATTTTGAATTTCGCCGGAATGGCAATCTTAATGTTACTATACAGGGTGATTCAAAACAACCTGAAGTCCTTGAAATGTCATATTCTTGAACGAATTCTGAGACGATTTTTCCTTTTGCAAAATTTTGTCCGAAGCTTAGTTTTTGAGTTATAATTGAAAAAAGTTAGCGAATTACGAGTCCGATACAACGGGCAGGCAGGAACGGTGCAACGCGTCACGAGACTAATATAGCCTCACACTTCCCTAGACAGTCAATATTATTGACACAATATTTGATATTAATTGTTTGAAGTTTATTGAATTATTATTGCAGTTTCTAAACAATATTTTACAATATTTTACAATATTATTCATTATCTAGGAGAGCTATAACGTAACGCTTGAGACTAAAATATTCAAACGCGAGTTTTACATTAAGTGGAAAATAAATTAGAAATAGACGAATGAAAAACGAAGTAGTAATCGTAATTTGATTAAATATTCTTATCTTTAGAAAAATGGACGCATTTGTATTACGTGATGAACGATCTCCATAGAGGAATAAAAATGCGTCGATTTTCTTAAAGATAAGAATATTTAATCAAATTACGATTACTACTTCGTTTTTCATTCGTCTATTTCTAGCTTATTTGCTACTTAATGTAAAACTTGCGTTTGAATATTTTAGTCTAAAGCGTTACGTTATAGCTCTCTTAGATGATAAATAATATTGTAAAATATCGTAAAATATTGTTTAGAAACTACAATAATAATTCAATAAACTTTAAAAAATCAATATCAAATATTTTGTGTCAATAATATTGACTGTCTAGGAAAGTGTGAGGCCATATTAGTCTCGCGACGCGTTGCGCCGTCCTTGCCTGTCCGTTGTATCGGACTCGTAATTCGCTAACTTTTTTCAATTATAACTCAAAAACTAAGCTTCGGACAAAATTTTGCAAAAGAAAAAATCGTCTCAGAATACGTTCAAGAATATGACATTTTAAGGACATCAGGTTGTTTTGAATCACCCTGTATACCGTTTTTAAAAGTTTATCAGCGATCGCGGGGGTGACGTCGGCGGGTCGCATGCCGATTGTTCGGTGCTTGCGCGCGTTGTAATTCGATACAATTCGCGGCAACGCGTCGATCCACTTGTAAGTTCCATTCAGCGTAAACATCTTCCACATGTCATTCTTCAGCGTACGATTGAATCGCTCGACAACCGATGCCTTCAATACCGAATATGTAGAATAATGATTGATATCATGTTTCCGCATAAGCCGTTGCACGTCGGCGTTGTAATATTCCTTCCTCATATCAGTTTGAATGTTTATCGGGCATCTCTTGCTATCTCGAATTATTTCGGTGATAGCGTCAGCCGTCTCGCTTCCACCTTTACTCTTGAGTGATACGGCCCACGCGTACTTGCTCAACACATCGATGACGGTGAGTATGTAGTAGTAACCTCTGTTGAAACGGGAGTACGGACGCATCTCGACGATATCAGCTTGCCACAGATCATCGTATCCTCGCACTATGACATTTCTTCGGGAAAAATTTTTTCTCGCCGGCGCGTGCAGTTCGTTAACCAACTGCCGTCTCTCCAAACTATGTTGTTTCTTCGCTTCGTCGCTTATTCTCGATCGTCGTTTGTTGTTCGTTTTATCATTCATCTCTGTTTGTCGTCCTTCAATAGCCGTTCTTTATCGTCCCCTCCCGTTCGATAGCTGTTCTTGATCCATTCGTAGCTGTTTTTGACCCGTTCGTAGCCGTTCCTGACCCGATCGCAACTGTTCCTGACTTGTTCTCGAGCTGTTAAATAACCGTCCGACAGCCGTTCCTGAACTATTCGTTGTCGTTCGTTGTCGCTATCTAACCGTTCGTAGCCGTGTCTGGGCCGTTCACTGCCGTTCATTGTAGTTTGATAGCCGTACGATAACCGTTTGTAGCCGTTCGACAACTGTTCGTAGCCATTCGATAGTTGTTCGTAACCAGTCGATAATCTCTTCTAGCCGTTCGATAACTGTTTGATAGACGTTTGTGAGCCGTTCGCAACCGTTTCTGATCCGTTCACTGTCGCTCATTACAGTTTAGTAGCTATTTCCGAGTTAACGTTAGGCGCACGTCGAAGCTCATTTATCGCAGTCTGTAACGCTCGTACATCCTTCTCGAACGCAGTCAACTTCTCGTCTGACTCTTTCGGTTGATTCATTAACGTTTAAACGCACTGTTCCACGTACAATTTGTTGACGGCATCGGTGTCAGCTTCAGGTTGCGCTACACGGCGAATCTTGCGCGACCTCGCGTCATAGTCTGTAGCGACGCGACACAGAGCTTTTCCGCGCACGTAACTTCTCACCAATCTATCCCAATGATCGCTTGTGCCGGTTGCATCATTTCTCTGTCCGAATAATCCAAATTTGTTGATAGGCATTTTTTCGATGCAAATGACGTCGATCAACTGATTAGTTTTGTCGAGACACTGTTTAATTTATAATTGTTGTAATATTTCTGGGGGCATGGAATATACAATATATACTTTATAAACTTTAATATTTATTGTGTGTTAAAAATAAAAACGTCTGCCTTTTACAAAGAATAAGGAGAGAAGAAGAAGTATCATAAAGAAAGCAAAAAACATAGAGGGCACGCAACGCTAGAGATATAAGAAAAGAAACGATATAGATGGCATCGAGATTACCCTATGTACAACACTCCCCCTTAATCGAGGACATAAAAAAATTGTAATACAATATAATTATTACGTTTACATATCTTAGGAAATATATTTCATCCCAATGCCTTCTAAGCATTTTTGATGTTTAATTCGACCAAGTCCCTTAGTTAGTACGTCAGCTATCATGTCTTCTGTACACATACAATCGATGGTAATGTTACCTTCTTGTACTTGTTCTCTAATATAATGATATTTCGGCTTAATGTGTTTTACGCGTTTGTGAAATACCGGGTTATGAGCTAATTTTGTGCGCTCTGGTTATCATTATAAATAAGAATAGTTTTCTTATTTCTTAACATTTTCGAGAAAAAACCTTGTAGATGAGCTGCCTCCTTAACTGTCTCTGACATGGCTACATATTCAGTCTTCTGTCGATGACATTGAGGTGCATTTCTGTTTTCTACTTTCTCAGGAGATTGGTCCACCTGCATATTTAAATATGTAGCCTGTATACGATTTTCCATCTTCTTGACAATTTGCATAGTCTGCATCTACAAATCCTATTATTTCTTTTCTAGTAAGTTTAAATGTTATACCTAGGGTTTTGGTATTATTTAAATAACGAAGTACTCTTTTTAGCATTTTCCACTTTATTTCCGTATGTTCAATATTGTATTGACTGAGGAAGCTTACTATATGTATATGCCAGATCCGGTCTAGTATTTACTGCCAAGTACATAAGTGATTCTATAATATTTTGATAAGGAACATTTGTAATTTTTTCACTGTTATCCTCTGTTCCTTTCATACCCAGATCAACAGGATTGTTACTGGCTTGCAATTAACCATTCCAGATTTTCTTAATATTTCTGTTATGTACTGCTTCTGATGAACAAATACTTTACCCGATCTTTCATTTCGCTCTATCGAGAGTCCCAAAAACTGTCTAACTTCACCTAGATCTTTAATTTTAAATTTATTTTTGAGATAATTTTTTAATTTTAATTTCTTTTGCGAATCATCGGAGAAAATTAAAAAATCATCTACTTAGAGAGCTACTATTACTATTTTACTGCCAATTGTTTTAAAATAAACACATGGCTCATGATGTGATTGCTTATATCCTATTTCTTGTAGTACAGCGTGTACCTTTTTATTCCAGGAACGTGATGCTTGCTTTAATCCATAAATGGCTTTGTTTAACAGGCACACTTTGTCCTCTTGTCCAGGAATCTTGAATCCTTCAGGTTGAGTCATGTATATCTGTTCATCAAGTTCTCCGTTTAAAAAAGCTGTATCTACATCAAGATGATCCATATCCATTTCATGTTCAACCGCTAATGCAATTAAAGAACGTAATGTTGAGCTTCTTACAACTGGTGAGAAAGTATCCTCATAGTCAATGCCCATGACTTGGTTAAAGCGTTTAGCTACTAGTCGTGCTTTGTATTTACTAATTTGACCATCTTTATTTCTTTTAATTTTGAAGACCCACTTGCAAGGAATTATTGTTCGATTCTGTGGTTTATCTACTAGATTCCATGTATTATTATCTCTTAGTGATTGAAGTTCTTGCTCCATTGCCAATTTCCACTTGTCCTTATCTATACTTTCCATTACTTCTTTTGTTGTTTGGGGTTCTTCATTTATAATGCACGTAGTTTCATATAGCATGTATTCCGGAAATTCCTTCTTCTTTCGTTGTCTTTCCGGATATCTTTTTTCTTCTTGATTATTCAAGTTATCATCTTGACTAAGTTCTTCCTTTTGTGTTGTATCGCTACTTGCTGAATGATAGGAAATATTGTCTTCATCTTCTGAATCTAATTCCTCTCGTATTTTTTATTCTTTGTGAGGATTAGATAACAGTTGATTTAGAGGAATGACAGGTATCAACTTATCTGTACTGTCAAAAAAACTGTTTTCTAAAAAAACATCCCTTGACTCAATAAGTTTCTTAGGATAGGTACGGTCTCTTAGTTTGTACGCTGTGGGATTTTGTGAGTACCCAACAAAAAACCATTCTTTACTTTTAGCATCTAGTTTCTTCCTTTCTTGTTTAGGGATATGAGCGTAAGCTCGACATCCAAAGACTTTTAGATAACTGAGATCAGGTCGTTGACCTGTCCACACTTCTTCTGGTGTTTTATTAATTATTGATCTGTGGGGAGATCTATTTTTAAGTAGATTGCTGTCCTACACACATCTGTCCAATAACTCTTAGATAATTTGGCATTTTGAAGTAGGCATCTTGTTTTTTCAATGATGGAACGGTTGGTTCTCTCAGCCATTCCATTTTGCTGAGGCGAATAAGGTACAGTGGTTTCATGTTTGATACCATGTTGTACTAAATATTTCTGAAACTTCTCATTAACGTATTCAGTACCGTTATCAGATCTAAGTGCTTTAATTTTAAAGCCTGTTTGATTTTCTACAAGTGCCTTATACTCGATAAACTTCGCTAGAACTTCTGTTTTTGATTCTAAAAAATATCCAATAATTTTTCTAGAATAATCGTCTATAAAAATAAGTAAATATCTTTTACCATCAATAGATTTTACACTCATTGGACCGCATACATCTGAGTGAATTAATCCTAATTTTATAGTGGCTCACTTATAATTAATACTTTTAAACAGGCGTCTAGCTTGCTTTCCTTCGAGACAACTAATACAAGTATTTTTATTTTCTCCTGTAAATTTGACACCTACTAAAATTTAATTTTTCGCTGGAATTAAATTAATTGTGCACAGGGCACGAATTTTACTACTTGGTATACTGCCAAGTCTTGTATGGAATAATCTCATACTTGAGATTTTTATTCCATACATCCCCTCTAACCCCCCTAAAGAATTAAATGCGATAGAAGATAATTCCAGCGAAAAATTAAATTTCGTTGGAATACGCATCAACATCCGCGTTCGGCTCTTAAGGCCTATCACTTATATATTTGTATTTAATACGGAAGAGCCTTAATAGTAATTCTTATTGTTTATTTACGCCGGCCGAAAAGGCGTTATTTAAAGTATTTATTTAAAAAGCAGAGAAAAATATAGAATCGAAAGGATCTGAATAGTTCAGATGGAAGAGCAGTCGCCCGGCAAGCGAAAGGTCTCGGGTTCGATTCCCGATTCAGCGACTTTCGGATCTATATTTTTCTCTCGCATCTAATTCTTTAGGGGGGTTAGAGGGGATGTATGGAATAAAAATCTCAAGTACGAGATTATTCCATACAAGACTTGGCAGTATACCAAGTAGTAAAATTCGTGCCCTGTGCACAATTAATTTAATTCCAGCGAAAAATTAAATTTCGTTGGAATACGCATCAACATCCGCGTTCGGCTCTTAAGGCCTATCACTTATATCAATATTTATAACTTAGAAAATAAAAAAACAAAATCTCCCTGATTTTAATTTTTAATTTAAAAATAATGTTATATAGATATGATTTTCTAAAAAATATTTTTTTGATAAATATAGCTAGCAAGAAATTAATAAATTTAGAAATTATTAAATTACTCACGGTGATGTTGCGAAAGCTATCATCCAGCTGATTATCGAAGGCAAAGCTGTGAATAACATGGTATTTTTTCTGCCAATGACCATAAATCCACAAATACCTGCAACCGCACCGAGCGAAAGAAGAGATGTTACCCAAGAAGCCTCGTCCACAGTTAAACGAAAGGAATATTTGGCATCGCTATCTTTCATCAGTATTGATAAGGATGGCGATGTCCAACCCAAAAATTGACCGATTGTCAGCATGCCCAGGTTTCCTTCCAGATAAAATAATACGTTTCGAAGGGGATTGATTAATCGGTAATGCTAATTTTAGAAATATTTGTATATATAAATAATACGTTTTATTTATATATAATTTTAATTATATATAATATTTTTTATATTATATTATATATAATATATATATATATATTTTATATATAATAATATATAATATATAATATAATATATTTATATATAAGTTTTATTTATATATAGGGGAGAATATTATAATGCATATACTATAATCACCCAAATTAATCACCCTGTGATCAATTTCTTTTTTATTATTGAATATAAACGACATTTTAAGCTAAAAATATGAAATAAATAAGCAATAAGAAATATAAATAAAAAAATTTCAGATTATTTTATTTTGAATTATGATAGAGAGAAGGCTCTATTATATTAAAATAGTTCCGTATTTAATTATTTTAATGTATGTATAGGTACCTGCTATAGCAGCAAGATATACCTTCTTCATTTTCACAGTACAATCGTTTCCGCGTGCAAACATCAAATGATTACTGTAAATAACAGTTAGAAAGAATTCTATCTAACAATAAGTGAAACATTCGATAATAACATTTTATCTGAAGCAAAATTTTGATATATCATTATCAAACGCATCAGGTTTTAATGACTTTTATATGATCTTAATATAGGAAAGATTAAATATCTTTCGTGCGATTTCCTCGTAGTGCTTCTTTTAATAAATCGAAAAGATGAAAAGAAAAAAGAAAAAAAAGAAAAGAAATACTGCGAGAAAAATAAAAGAAAAGAAATACTACGAGAAAAAAAATTTTCTTTGGATGAGAGGGTGCATAACTGACTACGCATCCAACCCAAATCTTTCTTCCAGGATGAAATACAGAAGCTTATTAAGTAGTGGATCAAATGTATCGATGTTGGTGGGGATTATGTCGAAAAATGATATGTAAATTTTCCACATAGATTAAAATAAATGTGTTTTTCTTTATTTGTCCCTTTACTTTTTGATTTACCCTCGTATAATATATGTATATTATATTATATTATATATAATGTATATATATAATATTATATATATATGTATATATATATATGCGTTCTATTTCTCTATTATTAAGAACTTATTAGTATGCAAAACAAAGAAAAACACAATTAATAATAACAAAATATCAAAGTAAACAATAAAATTGTTTCGTAATGCTTTATAGTAACACAAATTTATTATAATTAATATAGAAAATTATATTACTCTTAATAATAATAATAATATCCGGAGAGAGAAATCCTAAATAGAAACCTGTCTGTGACATATAGACTAACAATAAGTCCTTTGTACCTTACCTTTTAATAAACGATATTTCAAATAATAATCAACATTATATTGTACATTAACAATATATACATATAGATTAGGTAATTATAAATATAGATATAGATAATTATTTCAATAATTTAATTATATCACAATATTATTTACAATATTATAAACACATTTTTGACTGTATTTATTAATGTTATAAACGTATAATAGAAAAATATAATCGTATAACAGAATAGAGTAGATAAAAGCTGTATTAAAAGTAAAATTTAACACATACCAAGTATTTTTCGTCGTTTTATTGGATACCGAATTAAAACAAAATTGATACAGCCGATTCAACAGTATAAAATTTTGTCATTAATCTTTACAAAACAATAAATTAGAGTATACATATATATATATATATATATGCTGAAATATTCTTATATTATAATTAGAAAATAATAATAAGTTTATCTTTACTTTTTATAAATTAAACTTAGCTTTTACAATTTCAGAATGCTACAATATTTCTGCAAACGCTAAAATAAATAAAGACGTCATTCAATTACGATTTTATAAAATATAGATTCTTCGCTAACGGAAAATAAAATTTGTGATTTTAGTAAAAATAGATATAAATCGGTGAATATTGCGCTATTGGAAAAATCACGAAACCCCTAAGCGACCTCTTTTACATTCGTTCTCGCTCCCACTCATTCGTTCTCACTCGATCTCTCTTTCTCTCTCTCTCTGAACTGTACTGCCTTCTCACGCATTTTTTCTCCCCTTTCCCACGGCCGTGACCCACAAATCACGAGCTATCTCCCTGAGGTAACTAGGCCAATCAAGGAGCAACACATCAATAATCATCGTGCGCACATGTCGCCTCGTGAAGGATCTCTCGCTATCATCGGCCTGTACTTCGTTTCCGGCAACAACGAGCGGTTCTCTAGCAGATACACACGTGTGAACAAGAAAGTGAAACGGATCAAAAGGTGAATATCAGGAACTCTACAATGGATCAGTGTGACTCTCTCTATCTCCAAGGAACAATTATCGGTTTTATCATCTCAACTGCGGACTGCTACAAGTGAATCTCATGGACAACTCAAGTGCGGCGTGATACTCTGTGCGGCCATTACCGGTCCCGTTGGTAGACACGTGTCTCAATATCCCTCAGACTGCTCAAAATACGCTTCTCTCTTTATTAATACCAAAGACTAAGTTAATTTTCTTTCATTCTACTATTGTTATTATTTTTATGTTTAATTGGCAGAAGGCCATATTCATTTTTTTTCATTTTTTTTGTTGGTGAATAAATTAGAGTTTTTTTTAAGTGTGAATTGAATCGTCACTTTTGATTTTCTTTCTCTGTACATCTTTTCCGCCTCACTCCAACCACCAGATTCTCACCGGACTTTTGCTCAAACATGCGCCATTAAATAAAGATTTAAAAACGGGATCGTAGAAATAAGATTGCAAAGGAAATTTAATAACAAATTCCAACATATAGTATTTTATAAAATAACATATATCTGAAGCAAGAAATAAAATACGTAAAGATAAAAAATAATGTTAATTTTATACAATATTTATTTTAAGTTTACTTAAGGGGATGCTGAAGTCACAGCCGTATGGCACGCCGTTTTACTTTTTAATAGCATAAATAATATTCCATTCAATATAAAAGTTTCAAAAAATAATTGTCTTAAGAAAAATTGTGATTCTTATTAATAAATTAAAATTATGTCGGGGCATAATAAAAATTCGGAATTGTATTCATGTCCAAACAATTTTAATTCATGGAATTATTATTATGTCGCGACATAATTTTAATTCATCGAATTTTTATTATGTCGTGACATAATTTTAATTTATCGTATTATTATTATATTTCGACAATTTTAATTCATCGAATTATTATTATGTCGCGACATAATTTTAATTCGTAAATTGTTATGTATTATACATCGCGAAAAAATGAAAATTCGATGAATTAAAATTATATAAGGACATAAAAATAATTCGGAATTATTATGTTGCGACATAATTTTAATTCATCGAATTTTTATTATGTCACGACATAATTTTAATTCGAGCTGATAATTTTTAATTCTATAATATTGGCAGCACTGGCTATTAAAAAGTAAAACGGCGTGCCATACTACTCAGTGCTGCCAATATTGTAGAATAAAAAATCACCAGTTCGAATTAAAATTATGTCACGACATAATAAAAATCGATGAATTAAAATTATGTCATGACATAATAAAAATTCGGAATTATTGTTATGTCCAAACATGATTTTAATTAAGCCAATTATTATTATGTCGCAATATAATTTTAATTAATTGAATTATTATAATGTCCCAATAAAATTTTATTTTCATAAATTATTTTTATACATTCCTTCATAATTCTTGAAAATATTGAAAATAAAATAAAATAAAATTGCAATCTGTAGAAATGTATTAAATTATCTTTTTTTGCATAAAAATAATTTCACATAATAATTTTAAATACACACAATTCTAGATGATATAAAAAAGTAATTTGTATATTACTTCTAAAGTTAATAAAAATGTGCACATTTTAAATGCAATATAATATAAATTATAAAATATAAAAATAAGATATACTTGCAATATTTTGATAATGTATATTTTTAATGTGCGTATAAAAAAATTTGTTCTAATTTTTAATAATTTATTTACAAAATAAAAATATTTTGTTTCTATATAATAAAAATGAATTATATTTATGTCAGCACATAATAATAATGCCCTAAAACTCCTATCTTTACCTATGCTGTTAAGATAAAATTTACGTTCAATATCATTTTAAATAATTTTTTTATGTCTCTACATAATAATAATGTTTCCGAATAATTTCTTTATTAATTTAAAATCAGAAATTCAATTTTAGTTTTGTACTTAAAATGTTTGCTATTATATAAAAAGTAAAACGGCGTGCCATACAGCCGAACTCCAACGGATTAGCGCCCTCATCTTAGCGGAATTAAAATTGCTATGCTGTTAAGATAAAATTTACGTTCAATATCATTTTAAATAATTTTTTTATGTCTCTACATAATAATAATGTTTCCGAATAATTTCTTTATTAATTTAAAATCAGAAATTCAATTTTAGTTTTGTACTTAAAATGTTTGCTGTTATATAAAAAGTAAAACGGCGTGCCATACAGCCGAACTCCAACGGATTAGCGCCCTCATCTTAGCGGAATTAAAATTGTCGGTAATTATCGACAATTTTAATACCGTTCTTATCGACAGCAATCTATATAATTTACATATTACTATATCGTTGTGCCATGTGCAATAAATAGAAAAATGATAGAAAAAATATGAGAAATAAATATTAGAAATAAATATTAGAATAAGAATTACTTTAAAATAATAAAATCAAAAAGACTCTAATATAAAAATACAAATTCGGGTATAAAGGATTAGTAAAGGCTTTTAAGCTAGTAAACCCTTTATACTCGAATTTGTATTTATATGTTTTTTTGATTTTATTATTTTAAAATAATTCCTATTCCTAATATTGTTTTTGTTTCTAATATTTTTTCTGTTGTGCGTAGGGCCTAACAGACGCGTGGTCTGTCGATAGGTGCGCATGCAAAGAAATGACGCTCGCACTTATTTTTCTTCACTCTCTTGCTCTCACTCTGGTTTTATTTATATTTTATAATATATTTAGAGAGAGAATGATAGAATGAGCCCCGTCCGCCGCCCATTCTCGTGAGACGCAACCAACAAATTCAATTTTCGTCTCTCCGTAGGTATTTTAGTTTGTACACTACGCATGTAAATGCATCTTTTTCTTTAGAAAAAAATGCTATTTTTCGTATACATGCAGTAATAAGTGTATTGTATTTTATCTCTCAAATTTATCACACTACACATCAATTATGATTTGAAAAATCTTATAATTGTGATTTGTTTATGGTGTGATAACAATCATTTATTGTCTTGGGAAAAGCGACGATTTATCAATTTCTATAATAGTGAGAAAATGACGTCTCATGCACTCTATGTCACAAGAATATGTTTCTTCACAAGGATTTTTTCCCAAAACTACATCTGTGGCAAAGGCCGCAGCATAAATTCCACAACACAAATTATCCGGTTGTTTGCACTTTTTCAAAAATTATATAATATCATTTATGTGTTGTGCCCCTCAAGGTACAACGGGATTTGTAGCATACTTTGAGGGGTCCGTTCGTCTTAGGAGTTAGGAATCCGAGTGTCGAGGGTGGTGAACAGAACACTTTGGTAACAAGAGAAGAGTTTATTCCAAACTCACCTGTACAATGCTTCGGTATATCGAATCGCAGCGCGTCCTCGCAGTAGATTAGATGTAATTACTTGTCTTCCTCGTTTCGGAATACGGCCCCGAGGAGTTAATCAGGCGCGCTTATATTAACCGAAAGTAGGTTTTGTTTTTCGGTTAATGTGTCGCATGTATGCAATCGGTTTTGCATCGTCTGCGTTTTGCGATCTCGAATGTGTCGCGATGTCTTAACGCGTGTATGCAATCGGTTGCGTTTTTCGATTTCAAGGCGCGCGCTGTATCTTTCGAAATGCTAATTCTGCGTTTTCTTTTGTGGGTTTTTTTTTTTTTTAGGTCGTGGTTGTGTTAGAACTTTACGGTTGGGAAGGGAAAGGTCGCCGGTTTACACGAGGCAAAGGGCGGCATCCGATACGGAGGCCAATATGACCCTGGTAGGAGGACCTACAAGGACGGGTGCGAATAGCTCGCAACCTAAGGTATTAAAACACGAGGTTATCACACGCGATGTCAGGACATGCATTCCTAAGGTCAGTTCGTGCATTCCTAAGGCCAGTTCGGTCGAGAGCATTGCGTCGGTCCGCTCGACACAATCCAAGGAGGTTGACAAAGGAAATAAGTCTCCAAAGAATACCGGGAAGAAGCTTCAAACGAGAAGCGAAAGAAACAAAAGGGCCATGGACTTGCCCCCAGAATCTACGAGCGAGAAGGAGTACGACAGCGAGGATACAACCACCATATCTATAACGGATGCAGTTGTCGTATATGCACCGGAGAAGAGAGGACCGGGACGATCAGTTATAACGGGCGACTACCAGCGAATGCTGGAGAGATTGCGGAGGGAGGCTGAAATAAAGGAGTTAGAGAAAGAGAAATGCATCCTTGACCCGATGGTCAAGCCAAGGGAAACCAGGTCTTACATGAAATTCCTCGCAACCATCAAAGACAAGGAAGTGGAGTATGAGGAAACTCCGATCCTAGAATTGGAGGCACTAGTGGCGGAAAGCACTACTTCTATGTATAAGGTTGCTATTGATTCCGACAACCTTAAAGGAACCTTTGTGAAACAAACAAAGGATGCAGCTGCCACGATGTGTGCGGCGGCCACGGTTCTGGCCATTAAAGCACAAAACCCAGAGAGTAAACCCATATACCACCAAATGGACGAGTTGCGTGCAGAGATGGCGAAAATAAGGTTGGAGAATCTTCATCTTCGCAAAATAATCCGGAAGATGAAGACACAGAACAGGAAAGGGACGCCTACCTCTAGGGAGTGGGAAATGATGTCCGGGACTCCACTTCCATCCAGTGATGGGGAAGCCCCGGACATCACAGGAAGGGGAATTATTAGAAGAAGCAGAAAGGATGAAGTCAGCGAAGCCTCCCTTCCACCAAGAGGTGGGGCCTCGCAGACTCCGATAGGAGAGGATAGAGAAGAGGAAATGGAGGTAGACGTTGACAATATGACGGAAACCTCCATCTTCTGTAAAGAAGACTTCCCGGAATTGGGATCGAAAAGGACGACAACGAGAAATGTGTTCCTGGGGATTGACACCCAGAAAAACACACAACCGCTCGCACCCGCCACATCCTGCAGTGAGCGATGCAGAAGAACGGCTCATTGCTAAGTTCGAGGGGATCGTGGAGAGGGTATTAACTCAGCGATTTGGTGATCCAACCAAGTCATACGCTGAAAAGAAGAGAGAGGAAGGAGTCTGGAAAGCACCGACAACAGCATTAAGGATGGAGACTTCAGCGACTTCTTCTTCCACAGCGAAGAACGAAAAGAAGAAGCCGAAGAAGGGCGGAGAGAGGGCAACACCGGCGACCACCCTAAATCCGCCTGTCCGACCAGCTGAGGCTGCTAAGAGAAACGTAGGCCGCCCCACCGTAGTACCTACAAGGGCCGACAAACAGCCCATTAAAAAGGCAGCGCAACGAAAGACGGGGGAGAAACCACAGCAACCCCCAGTTACCAGAGCGCAGAGTGCGCAAGCTAGTAATAAGGAGACATGGGTGACCGTGGTTACAAAGAAAATAGCGAAGAAGAGGCCTGTTGCACAACAAGGAGAAGCAAGAGGAAAAGGAGGAAACTCGAACAATAAGGATACGAAGAAGGCTAACGCTAATGTTACCAAGAAAACTCCGACACAAGCGCCGATCCCCAGGAGGGAACCGAAGACGGCCGCGGTAACGGTCACATGTCCACCGGGCCAATATCAGGCGGTAATGAGAGAGGCCCGCAATAAAGTAAGCCTCGAAAAGATTGGAATTGGTGGGGTCCAGATAAGGAGGGCCATAACGGGGGCTCTTGTTTTTGAAATACCGGGAGAGGGAGCACACAAGCTTGCTGATAAGCTCGCAATAGGGCTTAAGAATGCCCTCACTGGTAAGGAAGGGGTCAGAGTTGACCGACCCATTAAGATGGCAGAGATCAGGATACGGGGATTCGACGAATCAGTAACGATCCCCGAAATATCTAGAGCTCTAGCCGAAAAGGGGGGATGTCATGAGGAGGAGGTAAAACTGGGGGGATCAAGAGGAACACCCAATGGTATGGAGGTGATCTGGGCGCGATCCCCGCTTACTGCAACAAATAGACTGGCAGAGGGAGTGAACGTCAAACTTGGCTGCGCTTTCTCGCGAGTGGAGCTGCTGGCGAACCGCCCCCTTCAGTGTTATAAATGCCTAGAAGGGGGACACGTTCGCCAGCGCTGTCCCAATCCAGCAGACCGCAGTAGTAAATGTTACCGCTGCGGCAATGAGGGACACATTGCAAGGGACTGCACAAGAGATCAAATGCCCGGTGTGCAGTGACAGAAATCTCCCCTCTAATCACAGAGCAGGGAGCAAGTCATGCACACCGGTGCAGAAAGGAAAAAAGGGATTGAGGTTAGATCAGATCCTCAACCCAAAGCCCCCAGCTCCCAAGAATACGCCTCAACAGGCGGCAGCAACGGAGAGCCCAAGACAGGAGGAGGGAAACTTGCCCAGCACTAGCCGGGCAGTAGAAGAAGCTCCAAAAGAGCAACGCAGCAGGGAGAAGAAGAAGAAGGTCATAGAAGAGGAGGGAGAACCGGAGGGAGGCAGAAAGAAGCGCAAACTCCGGGAGAAACAAAAGGACGAGGATCGCTCTGCTATGGAGATAGCAGACGGGAACAGGGGCAGTGACGACGAAAGCTTGTAATGACATCAAAAAATCATTCAGGCTAATGTCAATCACCCGGGAGGCACAAGATTTACTTATGCAGCAAATGGCGGAACAGGACTACGGTCTGGGGATAGTGGCTGAGCCGTACAGAGTACCAGATAGACCCAATTGGGTCCAAAGCACAGACGGCTTGGCCGCTATCATCAGAAGGAACGCAACAAACTCCCCGCCTTTAGAACAACTAGTAGCGGGGAGGGGGTTTGTTGCTGTTTCATGGGGGCCTATGGTAATAATCAGCGTGTACCTTCCACCAAGTATCAACAGAAGAATCTTCACAAAAAGGTTACAGATCTTGGGGAGATACATCGGGAGGTACCACCCTCGCCCAACCATAGTGGCGGGGGACTTTAACGCCAAGTCTGACGTTTGAGGTTCCCCGCACACTGACGGGCGAGGAGAAGAAGTTCTGGAGTGGGCGGCGCAGCACGGTCTCACCCTCCTGAACACGGGAGGGGAGAATACATGCGTGAGAATGCGGGGGGGTCAATTATTGACCTAACATGGGCAACCCCCCCCCCCGCAGCGAGGTTGATTAGCGGATGGAGGGTAGCGGTGGAGAAGGAGACACTGTCTGACCACAGATATATGGAATTTTCCGCCGCTGCCTTCCCCCGCGAGGTGTTAGAGCGCCGCCGACTCCGGGATATTACAGAGAGAAGATGGGCCCTCAAAAAACTGGACGCAGATCTGTTCCTGGCAGCCATAAACGCTGCACTGATGGTGGAAGATAGGGAGGCCGAAAGGGACCTGACGGAGCAACAAGCGTGGCTGACAGACATGGTCGTACAAGCCTGTAACGCGGCCATCCCCATAGTTAGGTCCCGGCCTCCCAAAAAAGCATATTGGTGGTCGGAGGATATCGCAGAACTTAGGCGGTCCTCTGACCGCGCAAGAAGGATAGTTGGAAGACGGAGGGGTGGAGACCCCGAATTGTACGGCGAAGCGTGGGCAACGTACCGAGCCGCCCGAAATGACCTACGCTTCGCCATAAGGAAGGCCAAGGCAAGGTCCTGAGGAGAGCTGCTTTTCTCCCTTGATGAGGATCCATGGGGGCGCCCATATAGATTAGTTCTTAACAAACTAAAGGGAGGAGCGTCCCCAATAACTGAGACTCTTGATCCCCCATTCATAATAGAAATTGTGGACACTCTATTCCCGATGCGGGAGGAACACAACGATCCAATCCCGCAGAGGGAATTTGAGTGGAATGAAGAGGAATGGGGGATCACCGGAGGAGAGCTCAGGGATGCCGTCAGAAAAGTGAAGAACCGGAAAGCACCGGGCCCTGACGGCATCCACGGCAGAGCCTGGATCCTTGCCTACAGGGATTTGGCTGAACCCATGAGGCAGTTTTATAATAACTGCCTCAAGATGGGTTCCTTCCCTCCGGCATGGAAGCGAGCAAATCTAGTACTCCTTCCAAAGGAGGGCAAACCCAAAGAGTCGCCCTCGGCGTACCGGCCGATATGTTTGTTGGACGAGGCGGGTAAGATTTTAGAAAGAATCATAGCCAACCGCCTCGTCCGGCACTTGTCCCGGGATGATCCTAACTTAAGCGATGGCCAGTTTGGCTTCCGCGTTGGGCGGTCTACGGTTGATGCAATCAACCGTGTCTGCTCAATTGCGAGGGAGGCCATCGGGGAGGGCGGGGTGTCGATCGCGGTTTCATTGGACATTTCTAATGCGTTCAACACCCTGCATGGCATCGGGTGGGGGGTGCCCTTGATTATCACAGGGTACCACCCTACCTGGTGTCAATGGTGAGGGACTATTTCCGGGACAGAAGTTTATCGTATATGGACCGGGACGCCAAGGTGCGGCAGAGGAGGATGGCATGCGGTGTTCCACAGGGGTCAGTCTTGGGCCCCCTCATGTGGAACATAACCTATGATGTCATCCTCCGGGTTGCTCTCCCCCCTGACTGTAATGCAGTGTGCTATGCCGATGATACGCTCATTATGGCCAGGGGAAATAGCTGGGGAGATGCGCTTGCAAGGGCAAACCTTGCAACGGCGCGAGTCGTGCACTCCATGAAAGAGTTAAGGCTCAAAGTAGCGCCCCAGAAAACTGAGGCCGTTTTTTTCCACAACGGCTCTCACGGGGCACCACCGAGAGCCCGTATAAGGGTGGAAGATACTCCCATCGAGGTGGGGACCCATATAAAATACCTGGGTCTCTACCTGGATAGCAGGTGGACTTTCGGCGAACACTTTCGCCGCTTAACCCCGAAAGTTGAGAAGGCGGCAATGGCCTTGGGCCGTTTGCTGCCAAATCTCGGGGGACCGGACGAGAGGGTTCGCCGACTTTATGCCGGGACGGTTCATTCCATGCTGCTGTACGGGGCCCCCGTATGGGCAGAGAAGGTCAATGCCACCCGCAAACTCAAGGAGAGTCTGCACAAGGTGCAAAAGCGGGTGGCAAACCATATCTGTAGGGGCTACCGTACAGTCAGCTGGACTGCGGTAGGGGTACTCGCTGGAGTGCCCCCTGCGGAACTACTGGCTCGCATGTACGCCGAAGTTTATCGGCGTACACGCGAGCTTCAACAGGAGGGAACGCAAATTACGGACCGTATCCGGCAGGTTTTAAAAGTCCACAATCGACGGGTCCTGATAGAGAGATGGGCCGGCGGCCTCCTGGATCCGAGGCTGCCGGGCAGAAGGACCGTCAAAGCCATCCTGCCCTGTTTGGAAGAATGGCTGAGCAGTGCACGAGGGGGTATAACATTTCGACCCAGGTGCTCACCGGGCATGGCTGCTTCGGAAAGTACCTGGGTCAGATAAAGAAGGAGCGCACGACTAGCTATTATCACTGCGACCACGAGCGCGATAGTGCACAGCACACCTTCGCGGATTGTCCCCCGTGGGTGACTGAGAGGGCAGAGCTCGTGGTTGCAGTGGGGAGGGCCTTTCCCTGCCGGCCATCATGGCGGCGGTGGTTGACGGAGAAGATAACAATAAATGGGGGGCATTCTCCTCTTTTTGTGAGACAGTGATCGCACAAAAGGAGGAAGCAGAAAGGGACCGAGAGAGAGGTGGCAGAAGGGCCCGCTCTCCCGTTTCAGAAGAGGAGGTGGTGATGGTAAATGAAGGTGAGGAAGTGGTGATGATAGTGGATGAGGATGATGATGATGAGGCGATGGTGGATGGTGATGAGGTGATGGTGGACGGGGTCCGGTCTCCCCCGCCCCCGCATGTACCAGTGGGAAATTCTGCTGGGTGCGGGGGCCGGGGGGACAGGACTCCCCAATACCCGCGTCGACTATAGACGCGGGATGAGGCTGTCGGGGGTGGACCCGGGACGCTTAAATCCTGGACTCCCCCCCCGACAGTCTCGCAGGAGGGATAACGACGGCTAGCTTCGACGTTAAGAGTCAGCCGTCTGAACCTCGAATGAGGAAAGAGGACCCCTCTGGATGACGGCCGATTTCAGCCACCTTCAGGGGGCTGAAGGGAGCCACATCCGGAGGGGTCGAGCGGGCCGGGGCTCGAGCGGGTAACTCGAGCCCCGATCCCGCCCCCCGAATAACACCGGGAGGGCGCGGCGTAGAGGGTGGTGTCCCCTCTGCGTCGCAACCGCGATGAGCCGCACGATGGCGGCGAGAGAGAGCCGTTCCTGAACGACCCTCTCCCCGGGAAGGCAGCGCGGGGGGGGGAGTAGGCATGGGTTCCCAGCATCCTCTGCTCTCCCCATCTAACGCCCGCGTAGGACACTCGCAGTGGTTTTACCGTGGTATACTTCGCCCCATCACGGGGAGGACCTCGGTCCTCCCTGGGATGAGGAGAAGGAGTCCCGCATAACTCGCAGTTCCTTTCCCGAGGACTGTGGGTATCTATAAAAGGTTTCTACTGCGTCAAAAAAAAAGGACTTTATGGTTACAACATATGTTTATTTTAGGAAAACGTTTGTGAATATAATTTTTTTCCTTTATTGCCAATTTTCTGTATGTATAGTTGGGTATGCTGTCATACACGCGAAGTTTTATGCCGTCGAAGAAAATACATCGCTAGTGATCAGTACAATTCCCTCCAATGATTTGTAAGCTTTTGCCAGTATCATTGGCTGTAATCAGTTCTGGGAATTCTATGTATTGAACGCTTTGCGTTTCGAAACAAGAAATTTCTCTAACGATGCGTAAGAATCTATCTAACGATTCATCGTTGAGTTTGTTCTGTGCAGGCAAAACATTCTCTTTCACCGAATAAAGAGGAGCAATTGTATAATTCAAAACTTTTCGACGTTTCGCTATTTCATTTTTAGTCAATCTTCGTTTATTCTTTGAATAACTGACTAAGACGCAATCGCTATCTTGCTCTGTATCAGTCAAAATAGCAGTATTTGTCACGTCTGTTAGCAAACATTTTTTTTTTAATTGTTCGCTTTCAATATCGTTTTTTTCTATACCACTTTTTTGTATAGTTTGCAGCTTGCTAATTTTCTTTTTAGACGCTTTTTCTTGAGCATCTATTATATATTCTGGGTTTCTAATAGACATATGCCTATTATGACGCCTATCCAAGATTTCTGGAAGCATGCAGTCATAATAGAAACGTATTAGGAAAGGCAGCATTTGATCTTCCCAAAAGTCTTTGTCTCTATTGATTGTTATAGTTTTTAAGCTTTCGGGGGTCCATATAGCAAATATGCAATAATTTCGCTGCGTTATATTCAACTGCCCTTGAATTTGATAAAAGAATCGACGATTTTGATTCATTTTATTATTACTTTTTTTGTCAAATATACCTTTTAGTAAAGGCAATTGTTGTACTGCCTCATCAGCTGTAAAATTCTCAGCTGATAGAGGACATTTTATCTCCACCAGACCATCTTCATCAATAAGCCCATCGGGAGAAGCACCCAAGCATGGATTGTCATTATCAATAAACAAGCCACATGGTTTAATTATTTTATTTATTTTTGCAGCCAACTCTATCCTGGCAACTTCCTCCTTATCGCGACCATATTTAATGGCTGCAGTGTCAATGTGTGGAGGATACAAAATGCTTTTCACAGTCGCTGCACAAGACGTTGTTGGTCTCATGCGACATACGGTTCCGAAATGGGATGCCGTTAGCATTTCTCTTCTCAGTGAATGCCACAACTCACATTCATTTTGGCCTCTTGTCTCGTGTTTAATTTTTTGCCTGTTTACTGCATTTTTCGCCAATCTTTCTAAGTGATTTATTTCAAGTTGTTTGTATGCATCTCATGGAAGATCAGGCTTTTGTGATTGTGGACCATAATGAAGATCTGTTCCGATCTCTCTTTTGAATTTTCTACTCCTGCCATGCATTTCTCGAGATTCTTTAGTTCTCAAAACCTTTTTTTTCCGTCGATTTTCCAAATTCTCGACAATCGGAGGAACATACTTGTTCATGCTTTTATATATTTGCGAAAGAACTTGTTGATTATTATGTTGCACAACAGATCCCGCAATTCTAGCATTGTAAGAACCTCGTAGGCCGAAATTTATGCGCTTTCCAACTATTTCTTTGCAGATTATCGATTTAATTCTGCAGGATTGTTTGTTAAATTTAATAACAAACTGTCGGAATAAGCGCTCAAGTACATGACAGCACTTTCAATTTTTTGATATAAACCGTGTAATTTCAAATATGGCACATAATTTTTCTCACAGCTTTCTTTGCATATATGACCGCGTTCTTTGCATCTTTTATGCTCACCAAAAATATGGCTAGGAATATTCAAAATATCTTTTTGTAATTCCGTAGCTTTGCTATGCTGAGGTAGATTTTCTTTCTGTCGTAAAGCGGCGGCCTCTAGCACTTCTTTTCGTATTTTTAAAATGTTGTTTTTACAACATTTCGTAGCTGTACAAAACCACGTTTTCTATTCTGTTTTGGCTGAACTGTCTCTGCAACAGTTTTCAGCTTTTTGCATAAATTGCGAAGCAAATGATTAGTGCATTCAATTTTTTTTACATTTATCATTTATTTGCGATACGGTGCATTATTTTTTATAGACTGATATACATTGCTGTCGCCATCTGCAATAACTGTTTTATATATCAGTCCATGCATTTCAAGGCTGCTTTTAAAACCTTCTACTATGGCGTCGCTTTCCATTTTTGTAGAACTAGCGTTGCGATCAAAATTTTTATAGCATTTATGATTATTTGGCTCCAGACCATTTCGCTCCGCCCATACTATACAAAATGTCACATACTATACAAAATTTGTTGCGGATACCAATAAAGAGAACTTTCCTTGTGCGGTAACCAATTATAGCACCAACATCGGAAAGTGAATCGTAGGCGTTTCCGTACGACCTCTTCATCTAACTACCCTCCGCTACAACGGTAATATATGGAATGCCATTTATAACTTCATTCCTTTCGAAGGCGAGTTGCTTTTCGAGTTCACCCGTCATCTTCATACTTTCCATGGCGGTTTTTTAAAAATCATCGACTATATTTTCTCGATTTTCTATATACCTCTTTTCAGTCATGCAGGGAACATTTATACCCGCACAGAACTCTTCCACTTGGCATAATCAATTCCAATTGTTATAGTTGTAAGTACAGCAGCTTTATTAAGATCCAACTTTTTAGGTTCTTTTGTGGGTTCTGACCATATGATGGCTTCATGGTTGCACATTTGGCACTTGAAACACAACTGCGTCAATAATCCACGGTCACGAGTCTCTATGAGTTTCCAATCTTTAAATTGGCACTCTATACCTTTTATATGATTATCAAATACTCTGTGGATTTCATTTCACATAAGAAAAATGTCGATAATGCGACGGCTTTCAAGCATGCATTCTTGGATACGATTTGGATCCAGAGGGCCATTATCGATAACAAAATAATTGTTAGCTTCGCATTTATCGACATTTGTATAACACGTACCTGTATTTGGAGTTGACTCCGGGCATTGCATTGTTTGGATACAAGTTATCGAATCCATCGAGTCGGGATTTAATTCCACCGATTTTTGATAATCGATAGATTCGTTACTAGTACCCATAGTAATGCTAGTACTCCTGGAGTCATTTGACTGTTGCGTATTGCTAAGCTTCAACTGTTGCCTGCAAAGAAAAATTAATGAATTAATATTTTATAAAATATTGCTACAGAAATAAAATATAATTTTATTATTTTATAATCTTGAAAAACTGCAGTCTTTTGTTTATAAATTTTTATCTAATACAGAAAATTAACTATTATATACTACAATAAATAATGTTTTGAAAATAAATGTCTATATTTTATAGTAAACAGAGCATACATGCAAACTGCTTCTGATAAAAATAATATAATCAGCACACGAATTGATCGCCTCTGGACTTCTATGACCAGCACACGAATTAATCGCCTCTGGATTTTTTTAAATTTCCAGCACACGAATAGATCGCCTCTGATATAAAGTAATAAGCGCACATGCAAATCGCATCTGGTATTACAGTCAGCTCACGAATAGATCGCCTCTGGATTTTTAAATAATCAGCTCACGAATAGATCGCCTCTGGATTCTTAAATAATCAGCTCACGAATAGATTGCCTCTGATATAAAGTAATAACCAGAGCGCACATGCAAACCGCATCTGGTGTTACAGCCAGCTCACGAATAGATCGCCTCTGGATTTTTAAATAATTAGCTCACGAATAGATCGCCTCTGGATTCTTAAATAATGAACTCACGAATAGATCGCCTCTGATATAAAGTAATAACCAGAGCGCACATGCAAACCGCATCTGGTGTTACAGCCAGCTCACGAATAGATCGCCTCTGGATTTTTAAATAATCAGCTCACGAATAGATCGCCTCTGGCACTAACTACTTGTAACGGGTCGCTTTCGCGAACGCGGGATAACGCAGTCGGGATCAGGGCTCGAGAAAGGCGTAAGACACGAACGCGTGGTTTGTGTAATAAAAAGAACTGTTTATTGTAAATGTGGTTACATAAAAAAACGGTGCGTATGTGTGAGTGTGCGTAAGTATGTATGTGAGAGAAAGTCGCGTTACATTGAGTTAAAAGGCCTTCGTTATAGAGTTGCCGCACGCGGACTTTAAATTCGCCGGAATGTGTGTATAAAATGTTTGTGTCGGTGTGTGCGTGTATTGTGTATCGATGCGTCGCTGTTTACTCGTGTTGCTGGGCGTGGGGTCAGAGCGGTGAGGGGTTGGCGATCGGCGCGCGGTTGATATAGCTGACAGCGGGCCGCGCGAGAGCGGCCAATCTCTTCGATATATCGAAGAGAGCGCGCGGCGCGATATTTCGGCGCGCGTGTTCGGATAGCGGGGACCGCGTGCGAGTCCACGATGCAGTTGGTGGATAATGCTTGTGATACGGGAACACGGCGGTTGTCGAGAAAACTCGACGAAGGTGGCGGAGCTCCACGTAACTGAGACCGTCGCGCGTTTGGTGGTGGTCAGGGCCGGACTCTGTGTCTCCCGCGATAATCTCGGGAGAGGTAGCGTACACGTCTACCTCCGAAACACAGGCGTGGGATTTCAGAAGCCGCAATTCGGTGGACGGAGATAGTCTCCGTAGAGGCAGCGAAACCCGTCTACCTCGGTCGGTGATTTCCGGTCGGAAAGGCTCTGCAATACCTTATCGGTAGCGGAGCCGGAAAGGAATCTCATCTCGTGTTCGCGCTCGGGTTTTTATATATCGGATCGGGAGATCGGAAATTCGCGAAACAAAAAAGATGGTGGGGGTAGTCGCGTTCGGTATTTTTCGGCATACGTCGAACGCCTTCGTAGCCGGGATCGTTCCCCGAGTTCGGTACAGTGTTTAACAGTAAAGTTTTAAACGGGGCGCTCAGCGCCTGCTGCCTTGCTCGGCGGGTGGTCACCGGGCGCAGCCTTTCGACGGGTGGACGGTCGGGAACGATGGGGGTGCATCGTTACATACTATATACAGTAAATTTTTAATAAGATATAAATATAAACAAAAGACTGCGTTATTATCCTTTAGAAATTTTTTTTTCTCAAGATTACATATACAGGGTGTTTCAGACCACCCGTACCACCCATTTAAAAACTAGAGAAGTGGTTATTTCAAAAAAGTAAAAACATTTTCTTTATAAATCGGGTGCGCTCTATCGAATGGTGATATTTTCAACTTCTTGTTCCGGCCGGAAATAGGCGATTCAGACCGGAAGTGCATTTTTTTAAATGGAACATGGTATTTTTTATTGCAGATTCGGATTCTATGCGAAAAAATATCAAACTTTTGTACAAAACATTTTTTCGAAAAATGTCATTTATGTCCTTCAGACAACCTTCAAAATGTGTGTTGGCAAAAATAACGTTTTTGCATTATCTGCTCTCGGCATAACCCAGGATCTACGACGAGGACGTGGCAGATATCAAATCCCGTGTGTTTGTGTGTGTGTGTGTGGGTGTGTGTGTGTGTGTGTGTGTGGGTGTGTGTATGCGCGCGCGCACCTCGTAGGGATAAGGACCCTGTGGTTCGTCGCTTCCACAGTAGTTAACGACTCCAAACCCTCCCTACGGTGTGTGTGTGTTGTGTGTGTGTGTGTGTGTGTGTGTGTGTGTGTGGGTGTGTGTGTGGGTGAGTGGGTGTGTGCGTGCGCTGATATGGCTAGATGTGATTAGGCCTGATGTTCGAAATGTCCACCGTTTGCTTGAATGCAATTAAGTACTCTCTTTTGGAAATCATTTGTAGCATGAAAAATTTCATCAGCATCTAGAGAACCGATTGCGTCACGTATTCTACGAATCATATCATCTCTTGTCGTAGGGCGTTCGCGGTATACCAGATCTTTTACTCTTCCCCACAAATAGTAGTCGAGAACAGTTAGATCCGGTGATCGTGGTGGCCAATTATGTGGGCATATTTGCCTATCCATTTATCTGGAAACATGTCGTTTAGTCGTTCACGGGCAACTCTAGATGTATGCGCTGGGCACCCATCTTGCTGAAAAAACATGTTTAGGCGTAATTGTAGAGGAATATCTTCAAATAAAGGTGGAAGATCATTTTCGAGGAAATTAGCGTACCGAACACCGTTTAGATTTCCTTCAAAGAAAAACGGTCCAACAATATGTTTTTCAACAATTCCGCACCAAACGTTGATTTTCCAAATATGTTGATGGTCTATTTCTCGAAACCAATGAGGATTCCCTTGTGCCCAGTAACGACAGTTCCAAGTATTTACAGAGCCGTCACTCGTAAATGTGCTTTCATTAGAAAATTTTATTTTCTAATGAAAGTTTCGCGGTTGTTGGCGTATCCAGTTGCAAAATTCGAGTCTGTTTCTAAAATCGGCAATCGTCAATGCTTGATGCAGAGTCATTCTGTACGAATGCAGCTTGATTTCATGATAAATTCGCCAAATTGTACTACGACTAACACCAGATTCTTGTTCTACACGCTTTAAGGATTCATGGGGATGCAATTGAGCGAATGCAAGAATTTCTGGCGTCCTTTCGTCCCTAATTTGACGTCGAATTTGTCTACCTTTATTATGATCAGGTTGAATAAAAAACATTGTGCGAATTAGGAGTGCGATCTGGGTATCGTTCTTGCCACAACCTCGCAGCTACTCTAAATTGACCACCACATTCACCTAAAATAAGCATCATATCTAAAGCTTCTGTGTTTGAATAGGACACGGTTGGTCAATGAGAATTTTGTTACACTATTTATTTTCTGATGAAAGTTTCGCGGTTGTTGACGTAGAATACAGTATTGAAACTGAGATAGCGATCTTCACAATTTCGATAGATTTTATTAAACTACGCAATAAAATAATAATTATAAAAATTTTTATAATAAAATAAAAATAAATAATAATATAAATTATAATAAAATTAAACATATTTATAATAATAAAATAAAAAATAAATAATAATATAAATTTATAATAAAAATAAATTTATAATAAAAATAAATTTTTTTCATAATAAAAATAATTCTTATGTGTTAACAAAATAATTATTTAACTAAAATTAAAGAAATTGTTCGAAATGAGTTCGTCCCACTTCGATACACATTTCTGCTCTTTTTTGTACATCTTGCGTAGCTTTTTGTATATGATGATTTTCAATTCTTTGAACAGTGTGTAATACCAATTCTTCCATTTCGTCTGCGGTTTCGATGTTGTTATTTAAAAACACTTTTTCTTTAATCGCTCCCCAAAGATAAAAATCACATGGGTTGAAGTCCGGAGATCGAGCAGGCCACGGAGTTATTGAACCTTTTCCAAACCATCCTTGTGGAAAATTTTCATTAAGATAACGGCGGATGATATCTTTGAATAAGATTCGTTGATATTAATACTAAAAATGATTCAATAGATAACTGGTCAACATTTTTCGACTTTTTTTATGTCACAAAAAGAATGACAGGGGATTTCGATAGGATTTTTCCCGTAGTTTACGAATTTGAAATGCAAAATCCATCACGACACGTTTTTGAGAAAAATGGGGTCAAAGTGTCAAAAAAAAAGTTTTTGGCACTTTTTGAACCTTTGTCACAAAGAAACGGGACGTGATAGAATACTTTCTGTAGGTTCAAATTAAAGCTTGAACCTTAAACTTTAATGTTATGAAGCAAAGAAACATGTGACAATACTGTGAAGTTGTGTAGCACAAGTTTTTTGACTGGCCGCGGGCCAATTTTGATTTCGTAAGTAAGTGGAGTCCTAATATGCTTGTTGACTATTGTTGGACACTTGGAAGAGATTTTGCTGAAGCAAAATACTCCAGAAAATCATAAAATTATAGCCCCGTAATTAAATTACGGGTTTCAGCATAAAATGATTTCTCTCGCCTCTCACTACTCGGGGTGCTTTATTAAGTAAGTAAAAAAATTTATCGAATAAATAAACTAATTTAAGGCTATAATTTTATAATTTTCTGGAGTATTTTGCTTCAGGAAAGTCTTTTAAGTGTCCAATAGTAGTAAGTCAGCATACTAGGACTCTACTTACTTACAAGATTAAAATTGGCGCGCGCCCGGTCAAAAAACCTGTGCTACACAACTTCACAGTATTGTCACATGTTCTTTTGCTTCATAACATTAAAGTTTACACACACACACACACACACAGAGAGAGAGAGAGAGAGAGAGAGAGAGAGAGAGAGAGAGACATATATTATATATATATATATATATATATTAATATATACATACAGAGTGACCCATTTTAATCTGTAAGTCAATATATCTTCTAAACGAATTTGAATTTAAAAAATTGAACATATAGATGTTGAACGAGATTGAAGGAATTGTTAGAATATCGCAAATAAAATTCGAAAGGTGGAGGAGTCTTGGAAATTTCAGGATTATCTTTGTTTTTTTAAATGGAATCGCCATAATTTTTTTTATATAAATTGATTTTATGGAATATTCTGCATAAAAAGGATACAATGACCAAAAAGTGAATAGTTGTTATTTTTTATTTTAATTTAAAGTAATTTTACATACACTATAAAATATTTTGATAAAATATTCATTGTTCGATGATGTTACTATTAAGATTGCGAGTTCGTGCCCCATTCATCTCATAACTTTTTTTTTCCAGTATTTTCTATATTATTATATATTTTATATATAATAAATTTATTATTGTTATTATTATTATTTTTATACAAAAAAAATTATAACAATAAAGAAAATTTTTTTACGTAAAAATAATAATAATAAATTTATTATATATAATATATAATAATATAGAAAGTACTGGAAAAAAAAGAAAAAAGTTATGAAAAGAATGGGGCGCGAACTCGCAATTTTCCCACTTGTAGTCCGACGCCCAGTTCGCTTAGCAAACTTAGGAAAGTCCAAGCGCACGAGGTACCACCTTTTTTTTTTTTTTTCTCGCTGTGGAAATCCTCCTGGATACCCAAGTCTCCGGGTAGAGACTATTGGGTTATGTGGGACTCCTTGTTTCCCTTGACCGAACCACGAATGGTTCGGCCAAGGGGCCCAAGACCTACCCACTAAAACCACAGCGGGTGTCCTACTCGGGCGTTAGCTAGGGGATGCGGAGGATGCTGGAATCCCATGCCGTCTCCGTACCCCCCCCGCCTTTACCTCCCAGGAGGAATGTCGTCCCTTTTTTAGGGCGGCACTCCTCCTCCACGCATCGTATGGATCGGTCGCGGTTGCGACGCAGGGTGACACCAACCCCGCGTCGCGCCCTCCCAAAAAGTTTGGGGGGCGGGGTCACGGCTCGAGATTTCCCGCTCGAGCCGCCACCCCCGCCTCCAGGGTGGTGCTCCCTCCCCTTCCCGAAGGGAACGGGGATTCGGCAACCAGTCCTGGAGGCTCTCTCCAGGGAGCCATCCCCAGAAGGGGGATTGACTCCCTCGACAACCACTGTCCCCCCCGCCGGCGACAGGGCGCTCGGCGAGGGGGAGGCATGTGGCTGCATCCCCCCCGTGAGAGGACCGAGTGCAATGGGAATCAAGCCGTGGCTTGAATCCCTTGGTCCCCCCATGCCCCGCGGGATGTGTCCCCCCTTTCCCCAAAGGGGTTAGGGTTCGGACCCGGAGCTTCGCCGAGACCTCCCTCAGGGGGGGAGACCTCGGCCGGGCCGGGAGGCGGGGGGGCCGCCCGCCCCCCACCCGCGCAACTCTTACGAGTTGTCGGGCGACGAGCGGGTGGCCGCGCCGGGTCGGCCCCCCCGCCCCGGCTGTGGTTCCCTCCGCCCCCCGAAGGGGCAGCGGATTCGACCATCAGCCGAGGGGCCCTCCTCGAGGTTCGGGCAGATCACCTCGGGTTGCGCCGGCGCGAGCCGCCCCTATCCCTCCCGCGAAGTCTCCGGGAGAAGAACGTCAGACTAACCGTCCAGCGTCCCCCCCGGAGACCTCATCCCACCCCTGCTGTCTGGAGCGGGACGGGGCCCAACCCTCCCCCGGCCCCCACCACGGCGACTTCTTCGCCCGGGCAGTCAGGAGGTCATCCCTTTCCTCCCGGGATTCAGGAGAGAGAGCGGGTCTCCCCCCTCTTCCCCGTCTCATCCCCCTTCTACCCTCCCGCTCCCTCTTTCTTTCCGCCTCCTCCTTCTGCAGCATAACTTTGCTGCAGGAGGAGGAGAAAGCCCTCCACAATTCCTCCTCCTCTATCACTGCCCTAACTATCGCGGGCAGCGATAGGTCCATCCCCACTGCGGCCACGAGCCCCGCACTCTCGCCGGTCCAAGCTGGACATTCGGCCAGCGTGTGCTGGGCGGTATCGAGCTCGCTGTCGCAGTGCCAGCACCGCGTTGTGCACTCCTTTCCAATTCGACCCAGGTACTCACCAAAGCATCCATGACCGGTGAGCATGTGAAAGGACACCCCTCCTTTGGCCCTGCCTAGCCACACTTCTAGACAGGGCCGGACGGCCTCGACTGTGCGCCGACCCGGCAGCCCCGGATCTTCGAGGCTATCTTTCCATTGCCGGATCAACGCACGCCGAGCGTGGACTCTCATTGTACGTCGGAGGCCCTCTGTTATTATGATGCCCGCCCGTTGGTATTCACGTGTGCGCCGGACGAGGTACCCCCTCCACACGCGCCAGTGTGCGGGACCTGAAAGTGGCATCTCTGATCTTAATTGCTCTGGATTCGACACAAAAGAGACCGATTATTTGACCACCAGGTCCTTCGTTTCCGCGATCGCGACCTTCGGATGGGGGTAGTTCATGCACGTGGAGCTCGTGGATTGATTCGCGATTATCATCGCGTTGCGCGATGAGCGAAATAATCGCGATGTCGAGTTCTGCGCGTGTCTCGCGTTGCGAGATCCAATTTACGCGCGACGCGTGCACTTTTAATCCTGCGCGACGATGTAAGGATCACCGAAGGATCTATAATCGATTCCTCTTGGGGCGCGACTCAGCGAAGTATCGAGATCCGGAACCCGAGCCGAAATAATCGACATGTTTCGCGTCGTTTTGACCATCGAGCGTTTTTTCATATCGCATTTCTTAACATTTTATTTATTATATTTAAAATAATTTTCGAGAAATCAGGAAATCACATGTTGCATATAAATATAATATAATAAATTAATATTTTTTTAAATTCTTGTTTGATTTTTTTAAACAATTATTTTTTTCTTGTCATAATTTACTGGATTACGTGTAAAATTAATAAACAAATTTCACATTTTTTTTTATTTTCTTATCGAATTTTTATTCTGATATAATGATAGAAGAATAAAAAATTCTTTTCTAATGGGGTGTTTCCGCGACATACACATCAGTATGTCGGATTGCCTATCTGCTTTCCGACATTGGCACGCTTTACTGGACTCGCAGAATAAAATCAGAATGCAAGTCCGACGGGAAGTGAGAAAAGAGAAATCGGTTTTTATGACTCTAGCATAGTGAACAGTAGTGAAATTTAATAATATAAATAAAATAATATATATAATATAACATAAATAAAATTTAATAAACAAATTTGAACAAAAATATTTTTTATTTTTAAATATAATAAATTATAATAAATGTTCGATGTAGCCACAATTTTATTCTAAACATAGAGCAATTCTGCGCATGAAATTTTCTTTCACTCATTTTAATATGAGAGGAGTAATATCTGCACATGCGTTTTGTATTCTATTTTTTTAAATTTCCGCATTTTCCGGCAGGGTTTCATATATATTTATTTTCTAAGAAGTCTCACACGAAAAAATCCATTAGCATGAGATCCGGAAGCATGGTGGCCATTCCTGAAGACCATGACGTCCGATTCATGTCTCGGAAAATTTTTGATTTAAAATGATTCTCGCTAAGAGAGATATGTGGGCGAGATGTCTAGCCTGTTAAACATTATTTCCATTCTATTAGCCAGTGGCTCATTCTCGAGAAGTTCGTGGAGCCGATAGAGTAAAAAATTTGCATAATGTGCATTTACATTGTCCTGAATAAATTCAGAACCGATGATATGATCCTCTATTATTCCTATTCACACGTTCACAGTCCATCTTGTTTGTTTCACGCAATGTGGATTTTGCAAATTATGCAAATTATGCTTTGCATAGTAATGCTCATACCTGTTTGTGGATCCATCACTTCCAAAAACTGCTTCGTCAAACCGGAAAATATTTTTCAAAAATATATCATTTCCGGCATCATTGAAATTTACCTGTATAAACTGAGTAAGTTACTATAACGACACAATTAACAAGCAAACGACAACAACGTCTGGTATGTTGTAATAAAAAAATAAAAATATATTTTTAAAGAAACTTTTATGTGCAATAAGCCATTTATAAAAATTTAAACGTCGTGGCATATTACCAGGTATGAGTCTTTGTGTTATACAGGGTGTAACTAAACAAACGTATACGAAGCACACCATCAGGTGCAGGACAACAAACTAAATCGAAAAGTCCTGAACCATTTTTTTATCTGAGCTTTATTTTTTACGCTATAAATTGTTAAAGTTTGCCAATCAGCGCGTGGCTACAACGGAAGGCAGCGTAGGCGCCGCCTACTGGGTGGGGAGCGCGGGATCGGAGAGTAGCGAGACAAAGTGGGGCGAAGCGAATGTAGCATGTCTCTGCTCTTTTTTGTACGTTTTGCGTAGCTCTTAAAATTTGATTATTCTCGATACTCTCGGCAGTGTGGAATATTTAATTTTTCCATGTCGTTAGCTGTCTCCATATTTGTGTTTAGAAATACTTTTTCTTTGAAGAGAAAGGTCACATGAGTTGTAGTCCGGAGATCGAGCAGGCCACGGACTAATACTGAATCCTTCCCATCCTTGAGGAAAATTTTTATCAAAGTAATGGCGGATGATACTTTTGAATAAGATTCATTGAAATTAATATTAAAAGTGGTTCCGATAATTGGACTAAATATTAAATTTATTTTAAGCGCAAAGTATGTTTTTATTTTTAACATATTTAACAAAAAAAAACTTTCTTGATGTATGAAAACATTATAATACATATGTATGTAGTAATGACTACTTTTATTAAGATTTTTAGTCTTGATGTGTGAACATGATATAAAAATTAAGCCCTGAGAGTAGAATACAGTATTGAAACTGAGATAGCGATCTTCACAATTTCGATAGATTCTATTAAACTACGCAATAAAATAATAATTATAAACATTTTTATAATAATAAAATAAAAATAAATAATAATATAAATTATAATAAAATTAAACATATTTATAATAATAAAATAGAAATAGATAGATAGATAGATAGATAGATTTATTCTCCCCCTTGGGGATTGAAGGCGCTTTTGTGAGGAGCGTTCCCGAACCTCTTACAAAACTCTTACATTCCTCCTACTCTCTTTCCACTCATCTTTACATTTCTACATACGCCGCTCATATCACCTGTCACAACCACACGCCGCAATTACTTATTTCTACTTCTCGCTCGCATCTACGACTTAGCCTACCCTATCTATCTTTCTTCAAAGAGAGAGAGACAGCGCTGTCCCTAACTAATTAACGCATCGGCTTCCAGTTCCTTTTCATTTTCTCCACATTCCACATTCATCCTTCCATTCTCCCTTCCATCTCCCTCCCTCCCTTATCTTTATCCTCCCTCCCTTCACCTCTTTTCGCTTCTAACTCCCTCAACCACCACTCCCCCTCTCCTCCCTGTTCCAAGATTTCCCTCATCCTCTCCCACTAGTTCCCCTCCCCATTACATCCCTCACATTCCCCCAGCACATGTTCCCACGTCTCCTCTTCCCCCCCCCACACACCCTACACCTCTTCTTCTCTTCCTCTTCCCAGTACCTCGCCCCTTTCATCTCATTATTCATCCTAAATCTGATCATCCTCTTCCACCTACTTTCCCCCCAACCCTTCCTTAGATATTCAGGCACCCCCTCCTCTTTAATCTCTCCATACCATTTATTATATCTCGACTCTGTAATCTTCCCCCACCTTTCCTCTCTCTGCAGCTCCCTATCCCGCTGCTCCCATCCCTCATACACCTCTTCCCCCCTTTCTCTTCCTTCCTCCATTTCTCTTACTTCCTTCCCTTTCTCTTCAAAAAACTCCCTTCTTTCTCGCTCCCATCCCGATATCTCTTTTCCTTCCCTAGTCCTCCTTTTCATTTCCTCAAAACATTTCCTAGCCAGCAGTCCCCCCCTCCCCTCTTACAGTTTCTTCTCGAGCTTCACCGCCCTCTTTCCTGCCACTAATCTTGTCTTTCCCTATTTCATCTCTTACCATGTATCCCGGTGTACACCAATCCACCCCTAGCGTCCATCTAATCCACCTTTCCTGCATCGCCTCCACCTCCCTTCTTTCTTTCCATCCCCATATTTCCGCGCCAAATTCCAGCACCGTTCCTACCAATCTTTCACACAGCCATATTCTCTTTTCCCAGTCACTTCCAAACCTTCTCTTACCAATCCCCCAGACCTGCCTTATTACCGCCCCCGCCTTCCTCACTCTTTCTTTCACATGTGCCTCCTGCCCCCCATTATATTTCAATTTATATCCTAGATACGTAAACTCCCTCACCTCCTCCATTATCTTCCCCTTCCACCTCCATTTCACCTTCTTCATTCTCCCCCCCCTTTTCTAAACCTCATCACCTTTGTCTTTCCCACATTAATTTCCAGCTTCTTCTTATCGATATACCCCTCTAGCTTCCCCAACATGTGTATCATCCCTTCCTCATTTTCCGCCAACAGCACCATGTCATCTGCATACGCTAAACAATAGACCTTCTCCTCCCCCAGCTTTACCCCACCCCATCCCCCCTTCCTCAATACCTCCTCTACATCCGCCAACACTAAGTTAAACAGGTGCGGGCTCATTGGACACCCTTGCCTCACCCCTCTCGCCGTCCAGAAATTCTCCCCTATTTTCTCTTCTACCCTCATTCTGCTTTTTGTTTCCCTATACACCTCTTCTATCCTGTTTCTCAACCCTTCCCTAACCCGTCTCTCCCTCATCGCTCCCATTAGCACTTCCCTGTCTACCGAGTCAAAAGCCGTTCTCAAGTCCACGAATGTTGCTACTACCATTCCTCCTTTCCTACTTATTTGCCTATTCACTAAATAATTTAGCACATATATATTGTCAATCACCCCCATCCCCTTTCTAAATCCTGTCTGACTCGGTGGAATCATTCCCTTCTCTTCTACCTCCTCCTTCAGCCTCTCCGTTAGTACTCCTACATAGACCTTATACAGCGTCGGCATCAAGGTTATTCCCTTATAATCCTCCACTTTATCCCCCGCTCCCTTTTTAACCAACGGCACTATTATTCCTTCCTTCCACTTCTCTGGCCACCCTTCCCCCCTCCAAACCTTGTTGCAGAACTCCCACATCCATTCCTCCACCCTATCCCCATCATACTTCCACACCTCATTCGGAATCCCGTCTGCCCCTGTTGCCTTTCCTTTTTTCAACTTCTCCACCACCTTCCTTACCTCCTCCCTCCTTATATCCCTCTCCTCATCTTCCCTCACCCTACCTTTCATTCCTTTCACTATTCTACCATCTACTCCTCCCAACAACCTCATAAAATACTCCCTCCATTCCACCTCCTCTATTCCTTCATTCACCTTCTTCTACCTCTTCCTTTCCCTATTCACTATCTTCCATATCTCTCCCTCCGTCCTCGCCTTCTTCGCCTCCCTAACCCACACCTCATTTTCCTCTAATCTTTTCTTTCTACACAACAGCTTGTATTCCGCCCTTATCTTCCTGTAGTTTTCTCCACCCCCTCCTAAACTTCTCCATCTTCTCAGGATTCTTCTTACCTCTTTTCTTTTTTCCTCACACTCCTCACCACCCCCTCTTCCTCCTTTCCCCATTCTCCTTTTCTCCCTCCTTTAAATCCTCTCTTATCTGTCTCCCTCTTTTCTCCAACTCTTCATCCATATCCTCGTCCCCCCTTTTCCCCCAATCCATCCTACTCCTAATTCTTTCCCCTCCTCTTTCTGTCCATTTCCCCCCTCTTTCCTCTTTCTCTCTTTTTCCTACCTTTCTCTTTCCTTTTTAGCGTCACAATCAGCGGATGGTGATCCGATTCCACACCTTCCCCTACTTCCATTTTTAACACTCTATCCCTCACCTTTTCCTCCCCTATCACGTAGTCCATCACTGATTCTCCCCTCCCACCCGTATAGGTGAACTCGCCACCTTCATCCCCCCTTATGCTTCCATTTAGGATTCCTCACCCTACCTTCTCCAGCCCTTCCACTAGCATCTTTCCCTCCTTATTCCATTTCCTGTCTTTTGACTTCCTTTCCTCCTCCTCCTCCTCCTCACCCCCTTCCCTCCTACCTCCTAGTGTGCCCGTACTCGCGTTAAAATCTCCACCTATCATTGTCCGTCCTTCTTCCTCCTGATCTTCTAACCAATCTTTCATTATCTCCATTTTCCTCTCCATATCCCCATTCACGTATACCCCCACTATTCTCCACCTCTCTCCTCCCACCCTCACCTCTACCGCCATTACCCCTTCTCCTCTCTCTTCTACCCTCATTACTTCGTCAACCTTTCCCTCATTCTTAATTCCAATAATCATCCCCCCCATCGCTCTTCCTTTTTTATTCCTCCTCTTCGCATACTGCTTCTCCCACCTGTATCCTCTCGGCAGAACCCTCTTAACTTTATCCCAGCCCTTCTCATCCACCCAGGTTTCCACCATAATAACTACCTCCCATTTTTTCACCTCTCTCCAGAAACCTTCTCCTTTATTCCTGATCCCCGCCACATTCCAGAAACCCACTTTCCACCCCCTCCACTCTTCTCTCCCTTTCCAACCCCTCTCTCTATTACCCACCTCTATCTTCTCCTCTACTCTCCCTCTCCTTCCATTTTTCTCTCCCTTCCCTCCTTTTGTTCCTTTTATCTTTTTTCCCTTAATTGCTTTCTCTAGGCTCTCACTTTTCCGGTCTCTTCTTCCCCCTTTTCTACCGTTCCTCCCCTACATTCTCCTTTCCAATTCTTTAGCCTTCCTCCTCATCCCATTTCCACCATATCCCATTTATCCTAATTCTTCCATATCCCATCCACACTCTATTTCCTTTCCCTCTTTCCTCTTCCGCAATTTCTCCTATTTTCTACCTCATCCTTCTTTCTCCCCACGTTAGGTCATCCTCTATTCTAGTCATCTTTCCCCTCAGACCTTTCTTTCTCTCCATTACTTGTCTTTTCTGTTCTCTATTTCCTAGTCTCGCTATCACCATTTCCCCCTCTCTCCCCTCTCTTCCTCCCACTCTTCTAACCCACTCTAAATCTACTTTCACTCCTATCTCTTTCATTACTCTATCTATTCTCTCTCTTAACCCCCCTTCCCCTCCCTCCAACCTACAGATCACAATGTTCCTTCTTTCTTCTCTCTCTTTTAGCTCCATCTTTCTACCTAACCCCTTCATTGTGTCCACTACCGCCTCTTCCAACTCTCTATATCCTCCCCCACCCTTTCTCTCTACCTCCTCCCCCCCTCTTTTCTCTTCCACCTTTTCTAACTTGGCTTCCATCTCTAACAATCTCTTTTCTAAACTTTGAATTCTTTGATCTATCTCTCTCTTTTCCTCTTTCCATTTCTCATCCCTCTGCCTTATCTCTACTCTCATCTTCCCTAGCTCCTCACTGAGCCTCTCCATGATTTGTTCCCCCATCCCCCTTATCATGATATAGAGCCCCTCCCTTTCCTCCCCTGCCCCCCTTCTTGTAACCTATCTACCTTTTTACTTCTTCTCAGAGCCCATTCCTCCTCCTCTCCTTCCTCCTCCCCTGCCCCTTCCCTCTTCCTCTTCACATAGTCCTCTATGCACCCCATGCTACTCCTCCTCTCTTTGCCCAATTCTTCTACTTTTTTCGGCCTTCCTACTTTTTTCCTACCCTCTTCCCTGCGCTTCTTCATCTCCTCACCCTCCATTAGCTTTTCCTCCCTGTCTACCTCACTCATATCTACCTACTCTCTGTTTTTCCGATTCTTTACTCTTTATCCCGTCTATCTTCCCCTGTGTTCTATGCCTTAAACTTCTTCCGCGCTGTCACTATGTCCCTAGCCTAGTGACTTTACACCTGTCTGCTACCTACTACACTTTTCCGCTACACTCCCACCGCCACGTGCCTCTCTGGCACTTAACCTCCACTGAAACTCCCTCTTCTAACTCCGTAGCCTCCACTTCTCACCTCTCCCCCTTATCAATATCTACTCCCCTCTTCCTCTCTTACAGCCCACACACAACTCTCTCACTCTCCTCTCACTCTAACCGTCACCCTCTCACAAAATTCTGACCACACGTTCTCACACCTGTCACTCTCACACTTTCCGGAACCGGAAGCCCAATAAAATAGAAATAAATAATAATATAAATGTAATAAAATAAAAATAAAGATTTAAAAATAAATATTTAATTTATAATAAATATAAATTTATAATAAAAAATTAATTTATAATAAAAATAAATATTTTCATAATAAAAATAATTCTTATGTGTTAACAAAATAATTATTTAACTAAAATTAAAGAAATTGTTCGAAATGAGTTCCTCCCACTTCGATTCATATTTCTGCTCTTTTTTGTACGTAGCTTTTTGTATATGATGATTTTCAATTCTTTGAACAGTGTGGAATACCAATTCTTCCATTTCGTCTGTGGTTTCGATGTTGTTATTATTTAAAAACACTTTTTCTTTAATCGCTCCCCAAAGATAAAAATCACATGGGTTGAAGTCCGGAGATTGAGCAGGCCACGGAGTTATTGAACCTTTTCCAAACCATCCTTGTGGAAAATTTTCATTAAGATAACGGCGGACGATACCTTTGAATAAGATTCATTGATATGAATACTAAAAGTGGTTCAATAGATAATTAGACTTAAATGCTAACTTCTAAGTGCAAAGTGTATGTTTTTACTTTTAACATATTTAATAAAACTTTCTTTATGAAAACAAATTATACACAATACACATGTATGTAATAAATACTGTTATTAAAATTTTTAGTGTTGATAAAGCACGATATAAAAATTAACCTTTAAGGGTAGACTATAATATTGAATCTGAGATAGCAATCTTAACTAATTTTGATAGATTCTTCTAAACTGTATTCAATAAACATTTTTATAGTAAAAATTTCTTACGTGCAGAATGGGCAGGTGCGCCATCATGCATGAATATCATAGCTCGTCTATTTAATGCTACATCTTCCAAATTATTCTCTGCCGGAATTAATAAATCTGGCAGATTATTTCGCAAGAAATTGAGATATTCTTGAGCATTTAAACGTTCTGGTAGTATAAAAGGTCCAATCTAAGCTCAATTAATAAAGTTATTTAATAATAGGAACAATATTAGTAACAAAACAGTAGTATAATTAACGATTACAAATTAGAATTCTATAAAGAAAATGTTTATTGTATTGATTATAAATAAAAAAGATATGTCAAGATATGTCAGAGATATTAAAAAATAAGTTTCATTGAAAAAAAAGATTAAAAAGGACTGAATAAAAATAGTTTTAATTCAATTAATTTAAATTTCAATTAAATTATAATCTTAAAATACTTACGATTTGATCTCCCAGCAATCCACACCAAACATTTACGGAATATCGGTATTGAAAAGAATAACCTAGTGAGAAATGGATTTCCATGGCTCCAGCAAAGCGATTCTGTAACTCGTTAAAACAGATAACGACAACCATCGATAAATATTCGTTAACGAGTTTCGTAGCTTGTTCTAGCGACAGTCTAGGGAAAATAGTATTCTGTAAATCATGTTAACGATTGTTTTTCGTTACATGAGACGTAACGTAACGATAACGATAGAAGGGTCTGTTCTCATGAAAATCTGATTCTCAACCAATGAGAATCAAAGCTTTCCCTTCGAGCTATAGAAATTCTCGTGTGAGATAAGGTGAAAGTCGTGTTGTGACAAGTTAAGGTTCAAGTGTTATTTGTGTATATACTGTTATAAATTTATATATAAACATGTGAGTACATTATTATTACTAATTATTGAATGAATATGTGAGTATATTATTATTACTAATTAATGAATGATATGCTTATAAAACATAACCTAAAATTAGATTTTGGTGTTTGCCTCTATAGATATAATATATATATATATAAATATAATGTTTTGTATGTAGGGAAATACCAGCAAAAAAAATAAGACAAGGAAGAGCAAACAAGCAGCAAACCGAAGCGATGATTGATTATTTAGTTGCACATCCCCATGTAGCGAGTGGGAAATTCATCTCGTTACATGGGAAAGAAAACTTACAGGGAAGCTGGGAAGAGCTTGCTGCTCAACTTAATGCAATGTCAAAAAATGGAAAAATAAAAGATGTGAATTCATGGAAAACTGTAAGTGCTTTGTAACAAAAATGTGGTATAACAGTGTAATCTCAATGAACAGAATCTTGATTGAAATGTATATATTTTTTATCGTAGACTTGGAGGGATAATAAAACTAGAACTACAGAGAAGATAGTTAAACTTCGTGCAGCTCGTGCAAAAACAGGAAATGAGGCAATCGATATCCAATTAACGGAAACAGATAAGAAAATTATGGGAATCCTGGGTTATGATTATGCCGAAGGACTCACTGAGTGTCCGGATAGTTTTCCAGAAGAGCAGGTATTGCTGTAATTTATTTTTCAGCTAATATGTTTTATATAATTTTAATACACATATTTTATGGATTGTGACTTTCTATGTAATTAAATTTATTATTATAACAGATGGATGCAGTGGAATTATTAGCTGCTGGTGATAAATCAATTTTAAACGCAGTACCAGTGCCTATATCTTGTCGACCACTGTCTAGAAATTCTGATGCTGTTGATTTTTTGGAGAACATAAACAATATGCCTAACGCATTAGTAGATCTGAACACAAACATTATAGGTCAGTAATTGTTCTTAGAATTTTCTATATAGCGCATTTGTTTATTAATTTTTCTAAAAAATGTCTCTTATAATTGTTAATAAAATATAATATAATCTTAAATAATGTTTTAAATGCATGATATTGATAATAAATAATATTTTTTATATTATCCAGAGAACAATAACGCAGAACCGATCATACATGTACTGCAAGAAGAAAATATCAATACGGAACTTTCAGTCCCCTTGGCATCATCATCGAGTGGAGCAGAAACAAGGCAGGCAACAAATCGACAAAAAAGTGAGCACAATCAAACATTGAGCACAAATAAATAAATAAAATAAATAAAATAAATGATATAATTTTAAATGTACGTGTTAATGTATATATTTTTTCGAATTCAAGGAATGAATGTAAAGCGACTCGGAAATCAGTTTTTAGAGGCCCGGGACACATTCACAAAAATAGAAGAACAAAATAGCAAAGTCATGGAAGTGAGTAATATATTAGGAATTTGAAAGTTGTCTTTTGTAAATAAAATTGGTAGAGATACTATACTAAAATTGAAGCACACCTGAGTAAAATTTCAAACCTATAATTTTATCTTTTTTATTTTTCAGATTTTCGCACGCAGTGTTCAACAACAGGCTGATGCAACGTCTAAGCTTGCAGATGTGGCTATGATTATGGCTGAAACCGATAATCGAAGAAACGATATTTTGAATAAAATGACAGAAAACGACAAGGAGAGAAATATTATTTTGTTGAATCTAACTAGAATTTTAGAAATCTTTGCTAAGAACTTTCACCCTTAAGTTTGAAAATAGTATTATAAGTTTTTTAAGTTTAAATAAAAAAATACAAACCAAAGGTTCTAAATAAGAGGATAATATAAACAATATGAGAGAAAGGGACTTATATGATAAAGTGCAAACACAATAGAACAGTAAGCATATGTTAATATATATATATTTGGAAAGTACATTGTTATATTGTATAATTGGAAGATAATATGTTATAAAAGGTAAATATTGACAAAAGGGGACAAATTTGTTGGAAGTTACTCAGGCCTATGACCTTGACAACATATGTCAAGGTCAAGGTAATTTAAAAAGGGCTGGGTCCCCTTTTGTCAATATTTACCTAATATTTTAATTAAAAAATATATGCATAATAGTATATATATACACACAGCAATATATACCTATATATAAATGTATAAGATAATGATGTAGGAGCGTGAAATAGACTCCTAAAATTATTAAATAATCTTCGTGATTAATCTTCGTCTACATCACGGAATTGTGGAAAGCGTTCCCTCATTATTTGCTGCTGTATGCGTCGAGCTACAGCACGAGGACCTTGTCTCACAAGCACGTCTCTTTCATGCCTATTGTCATGATCATTGGCAATGATTTGATTATCTGCTTCATCATAATCAGGTATAAGAAGATGGTGATGAATTCGCATATTGTGCAAAACTGCACATGCATTTACTATTCGTCCAGCAAAAGCTGGTTCATACATCAATATTCGTTGATATGAGAGACATCTCCATACTGCCTTGAAAACTCCGAAAAAACGTTCTACGACATTTCGTGCCTTACATAACTGTTCTGTGTACTGGAATTGCCGTATTCCTTCTGGGTAATGCGGTAATGGCGTCATGAGCCAAGGCTCCAAAGGATATCCAGCATCACCTATAATACCATTAATAATATTATCTCATAATAACTAAACATATGTACGCGCAAAACAATAAGAATTCTTAGAATAATAAATTCAGATTTACCAATAAGCCAAGTATGACGTTCACCCCTATTATAGTGATATTCCATAGCGCGACGTATTGGGGAACCGCTCCATATAAAAGCATCATTTCTGGCTCCGGGATAACGCGCATTAATGTTTAATATTTTCATATCTGGATCTACTATCTAAAATCATGTAGAAATATGTTTATATATCCTTATATAAAATTATTTAAAAAACTCAAACTAAATATTAAAATATTAAGTTACTAACAGCTTGTACATTTAATGAATGCATCCCATGGTGGTTGACAAATGCTTCCTCGTGTCTTTTAGGGCCTAAAATATTCACAAATGTGCAATCGATTGCCCCAATTGCTCCTTCAAATGGCTGTGGTGCATTCATAAATTTTGCACGGGCTATCTGACGTTCTTCTAGTGTCATAGGAAACTGTAACCACTGCCGTAGTAATCGTTGATTAATCAAATCGGTAACTTCATGGAGACATCGACTCAGTGTTGATTGACTTATATTCAGATTAAATTGATTTCCTGTTGGTCTCTGATAACTGCCATGTGCATAAAATTCTATTGTCGCTAAAACCTAAATTAGAAATAAATATATACAGTTTCTTTTAAAACAATTTAAATATATTTTTCGTTTAAAGGTAAACACAGTAAACACATATATATATAACTATGTTGACATAATCGATTGAACTTTTTTTAAATAACTGTGTATAAAGAAAATATTATTAAAATGGCATTACTTTTATTTCAGGCGAAATTGCAGTTAAACGCTGCTGTTGCAAGTCGGGTCGTAATAAATTAATCAGATCCATTGTCAAATGAGGACTAACTCGAAAGCACTTTATGAATTCATTATGTGGAAGATGAAATGGATTTAATACATCTCTTAATATTATTCGTTCTAAACGCCTTTCTTGATGATGTATTCGTTCTTGTAAAACCATAAATTCCCAAGCCAGAAATCCCACTGCCATAATACCGATGTCTTTGAATTAAAAAAGTGAAAACTTTACATAGAACTCTGTAAATATAAAACTATCATTAAAAATAATTAAATAAATATAACATAACCTCTAATTTAATCTTTTAAATGCGTGTATAGAAAAAATTGTCACTTTTAACATATTATTCTATAAATAATAAATGTTTTAATGACAAAAAAGTTGATCAGCCAATTCGGAAAATTAATTTTTTATAAGAGTGAGACGCAATCAAAGAAAATCGGGATTTTACTATAAATACGTATCTATTACAAAATACTGAAAATACTTACCAATTAAAATAGTTTGTGATATTAACGTATGTAAATAAAAAAATATATACAAAATAAAATAAAATTGAGATGTCCCAAAAAATTAGGACAGTTGATCACCAGAAAACTGATAATAAATATGAAGCACCACTTGAGTCTCGAGTCTGCTCATAGCTAACGATAGACGTTATGCGTTAACGAGGGGTCCCGGACTCTCGTCTTTATTTTAATCGAAACCGTTGAATGTCGTTAAGTTTACGATTATTTTAACAAGAAAAATCGTTAATGGATCTTACAGAATATCTTTTTTCGTTATGGCATCGCTTCGATAAATTAACGAAACGACATCTATCGTTAACTACATTTAACGAGTTACAGAATCGACCTGCAGTAATGATAATTGTGGGTATTAAACATTCCGTTTCTCGTAAATGTACATTCATCAGTATACAAAATCCGACTTCCGTAATTAGGTCTCAAATTCATTTGATTTAAATAATATTCAGCAAAATTCACACGAAATGGATAATTTCGTGGAAGTAAATGTTGTACTTTTGTATAGTGATACGGGTGCCGCTCATTTTCTTTAAGCACTCTATAAACACTCATATGCGATATATTTTGATATATCGCATATGAGTGTTTATGCAACTGACGAGCAACAGATCTTGTACTTAATGTGGGATCATTGCGAAAGACAGCCATAACAGCATCTTCCATCACAAGATTGCGTATTTGACGTGGACGACCTCCGTTTCTATTATTCGGTAAAACATTGCCAGTTTCTCGTAGTCGTCGAACAGCATCAGCTATTACATTTGGACTTGGATGATGTCGATTCGGGTATAAATTAGCATATTGCACTGCGGCAGGTGCAGCCTGTTCTCCGTTTATAAAATACAAACGAATCATTTCGTAATAATCTTGTGCGTAATAAACGGGCATGATGAGGATTATTAAATGGTCTGTCACTTATAAAAGATTGTTCACTTATAAAAGCATAACAATGAATAATTGAAATGATCAGAAGATTTTGTTTATAAGAACCTTCGCGCTTGTGCTTTGTTTTCATACATACATAATACATAAAGATGAACATACATACATACATACATACGTATGAAAACAAAGCACTACCGAAGATTCTTTATAAATAACAAAAATATTAAAGAAAGAAAAAATATAAATCTGATCTTTTTTTTTAACATTTCAACTATTCGTTGTTACGCCTTTATAAGATTATTTAATAATCTCATGCTCGTTTATTATACATAAGATTATTGCGATATGATTCGTTTATATTTGACAAGTGGAGAACAGGCTGCCCCTGCGCTCTCTCTCTCTCTCTCTCTCTCTCTCTCTCTCTCTCTCTCTCTCTCTCTCTCTCTCTCTCTCTCTCTCTCTCTCTCTCTCTCTCTCTCTCTCTCTCTCTGCAGTAGAAAATGTTAATTTATATCCGAATTGACATCATCCAAATTTGAACGTAATAGTTGGTGCTGTTCGACGACTACGAGAAACTGGTAGCGTTTTACCGAATAATAGAGATAGAGGTACACAATCTTGTGATGGAAGATGCTATTATAATTGTCTTCCGCAATAATCCCACATTAAATACAAGATCTATTGCTCGTCAGTTTAGTATATCGTATATGAATGTTTACTGAATGCTTAAAGAAAATGAGCAGCATTCGTATTATTATACAAAAGTACAACATTTAGTTCCACGATATTATTAGCCTCGCATGATTTTCGCTGAATATTATTTAAATCTAGTAAAAACCAAATTATAGAAGTCGGATTTTGTATATCGATAAATGTACATTTACAAGAAACATTTTAGGAATGTTTAATATCCACATTCTCTTATCATTATCATTACTGCAGCCATTTGGAAATCTATTTCTTACTCGAGAGAGATCTTTTCAACATCGAATTCCGTAAATATTTGGTATGGATTGCCGAGAAATCAAATCGTAAGTAGGTATTTTAAACTGAAATAAAATTAAAATTTAATTGTAATTTAAATTAATTAAATTGAAACTATTTTTGTTTCCTTTTTAATCATTTCTCTAATATAACTTATTTTATTATCTTTCGTCTGTCTATCGATTTGAATTATTTTTTTATTTAATCAATGCAATAAACATTTTCTTTCTAGAAAAATAATGTGTAATCGTTATATTACTGTTTACTTTTATTACTAGTATTGTTCCTATTGAATTATTTTTCCTATTGATATAAACTTATTGACAGGACTTAGATCGAACTTTTTATATTATCACGCTTGAACTCTCAAAAGTAGTCTCGATTTCTTACAAAATGATCTGCCAGATTTGTTAGTTCCGGCAGAGAATAATTTAGAAGAGATAACATTAAATAGATGAACTACGATATTCATGCACGATGACGCACTTGCCCATTCTGCACGTAAGAATTATTTTTATTATTATATAAAAATATTTATTTTTAATATGTATAATATATCTTTACTCTTATTTTATTATTATATTTATATTATTATTTATTTTTATTTAGTATTATAAAAATGTTTATAATTATTATTTTATTGCGTAGTTTAATAGAATCTATCGAAATTGTGAAGATCGCTATCTCAGTTTCAATACTGTATTCTACTCTCAGGGCTTAATTTTTATATCATGTTCACACATCAAGACTAAAAATCTTAATAAAAGTAATCATTACTACATACATATGTATTATAATGTTTTCATACATCAAGAAAGTTTTTTTTTGTTAAATATGTCAAAAATAAAAACATACTTTGCGCTTAAAATAAATGTAATATTTAAGTCCAATTATCGGAACCACTTTTAATATTAATTTCAATGAATCTTATTCAAAAGTATCATCCGCCATTACTTCGATAAAAATTTTCCTCAAGGATGGGAAGGATTCAGTACTAGTCCGTGACCTGCTCGATCTCCGGACTACAACTCATGTAATCTTTCTATTCAAAGAAAAAGTATTTCTAAACACAAATATGGAGACAGCTAACGAGATGGAAAAATTAAATATTCCACACTGTCGAGAGTATCGAGAATAATCAAATTTTAAGAGCTACGCAAAACGTACAAAAAAGAGCAGAGACATGCTACATTCGCTTCGCCCCACTTTGTCTCGCTACTCTCCGATCCCGCGCTCCCCACCCAGTAGGCGGCGCCTACGCTGCCTTCCGTTGTAGCCACGCGCTGATTGGCAAACTTTAACAATTTATAGCGTAAAAAATAAAGCTCAGATAAAAAAATGGCTCAGAGCTTTTCGATTTAGTTTGTTGTCCTGCACCTGATGGTATACTTCGTATACGTTTGTTTAGTTACACCCTGTATACTGTTTAAATGAATGCCAATCCAGAGAATGTTTAATAATTTTATGAACGGATCTCATGTTCAAATCTGCGGCAATTTCTCTTGTGCTTGTATGAAGATTTTCCATATGAGCCTCATCAACAACATCAATTATCTCCTGTTTCCTTTGCGAAACGTGAATGAATCTAGTGGATTTATAAAATTGTCTATTTCTTTTCAATCTTTTGCAAAGATGATGAAAAAAGAAAAACAGAACACTGTTAGAGTATCTGGAATGCGCTTCTGTTTCTATAGTTTCCCGATCTTCTGTTTAACAAAAGTTAATGGCGTGAAAGTCATATTGAGTGATTACGATGGAACCTGAAAGAAATCATTATTCGTTTGAAGAATTAACAGACATGATTCTTATTTACATATGACGAGTGTCGAAAGAATCAAAGGCAAGCGGCTGCACTTTACGCTCAAAGATTTCCGGATAGACGACATGTGGATCATGGTTTCTTTCACCGTCCTTGCGAAAGATTAAAAAGAAATGGACGGTTTTATAAATCCACCAGACCTATCCATGTTCCGCAAAGAAAACAGGAGGAAATTGATGCTGTTCAAGAGGCTCTTATGGAAAATCCTTATACAAGTACAAGAGCAATTGCCACATATTTAAACATGAACCATGTTACTGTGCATAGACTTATTAAACATTCTTTGGGTTGGCATCCATTTAAACGGCATACAACACAAAGGCTGATACTTGGTGATATGCCACGTCGTTCAAATTTTTGTGAATGGCTTATTGAACACGTAAGTTTATTTAAAAATTTATTTCTATTCTTTAGCAACATACCAGACGTTGTCATTTATTTGTTAATTGTCGTCATACTAATTTATGCAGGTGAATTTCAATGATGCCGGAAACGACATATTTAACAAAAAAATTCTTTGGTCTGATAAAGCAGTTTTTGGAAGCGATGGATCCATAAACAGGCATAACGAGCATCATTATGCGGAGCACAATCCACATTGCATGAAACAAACAAATGTTCAAGGCAGATGGACTGTGAACGTGTGGATAGGAATAATAGGGGATCATATCATCGCTCTCGAATTTATTCAAGGCAATGTAGATGCACATTATTATTCAAATTTTTTACTCCATCGGCTAAATGAACTTCTTGAGGATGTGCCACTGGCTAATAGAATGGAAATAATGTTCCAACAAGACGGACATCCTGCCCACACTTCTATTTTGGCAAGAACAATTTTAAATCAAAAATTTCCCGAGAGATGGATCGGACTTCATGGTCCTCGGGAATGACCACCACGTTCTTCGGATCTCACACCCTTGGATTTTTTTGTGTGGGGTTTCTTAAAAAATAAAGTATACAAAACTCTGCCGAAAAATGCGGAAATGTTAAAAAATAAAATTAAAAACGCGTGTGCAGAAATTACTCCTCTCATATTAAAACGAGTAAGAGAAAATTTTATGCGTAGAATTGCATTATGTTTAGAGGAAAATGGTGGACATATTGAACATTTATTGTAATTTAAAAATTAAAAATATTTTTGTTCAAATTTGTATATTATTTATGTTATGTCAGCTATATTATTAAATACACTTACTAACAAAAGTTAAGAAACAAAAAGTAATCATTTGATAACTATTTTATATTCTTTATTTTTTTAGGTACATAGTTTGAGAAAAACTACTATAAAGAGATAACACATCCTACATCAATAAACTACAAACTTTTTCGATTATATTAACAAAGTCAATAAATTAAATTATGTCGAAAAAATCGGAAAAATTTTCGTAACAAAAGTTAAGAAACATAGTTTATTTAAATTAATATAATCACTTTTAATAAAAATAACGAGTTGTAAGCGTCTTTAATTTTCATAATAATTTAGTAAGATGTTGGATAACCCTTGAATTTGATGACTGCATAACATTTGCGTGGCATTAATTTGATTAATTGAGTACAAAACTCAGCCTGTATTTCAAACTATATTTTCGTGATCTTTTGCATTAATTCTATTTTATTAGTAAAAGAATGACCTCCTAATTGACGTCCAACGTAAACCAACATTTTACCAAATTATTATGAAAATTAAAGATGTTTACAAACCGTTAGTTTTGTAAAAAGTGATAATATAATTAAAATAAACTATGTTTCTTAATGTCACGAAACTTTTTTCGATTTTTTCAACTCAATTTTATTTGTTGACTTTGTGTTAATATAATCGAAAAAACTTGTATGTTGATGTATATGTTATTTCTTTATAGTATTTTTGCTCTCAACATATGTATCTCAGAAAATAAAGATATAAAATAGTTACCACAACTAATTACTTTGTTTCTTAACTTTTGTTAGTAAGTATATGTATTTTATCTATATTATTAAATTTTATAATTGTTTACTGTATGCTAGAGTCATAAAAACCGATTTCCCTTTTCTCACTTCCCGGACTTGCATTTTGATTTTATTCTGCGAGCCCAGTAAAGCATGCACCTGTCGGTAAGCAGATAGACAACCCGACATACTGATGTGTATGTCGCAGAAATACCCTGTACCAACGAGAACAAGACTGCAAAATTCAGCTTTTTACAAAGTAAAGAAAATTTATATGATTATAAGAGAAACACAATTTATTCTTCAAATCATTAAGAGCCAGACGTAAACTGTGCAAAATTATTTTTTTTAAACAAAGTTCTGTTTTCAGAAAACAAATTCTATTATGTTCGATATCAAACGCTTAAATATAATCTCAAATCTGATATTTTTTGTTAATATTGCCATATCTTATTAAATAAGCATAGTGTTTGAATAAGAGTCCGGTGAGATTCTGGTGGTTGGAGTGAGGCGGAAAGATGTACTGAGACAACAAAAATCAAAAGCGACGATTCAATTAACACAAAAAAAACTAATTTATTTTAACTAAATAATTAATAAAAATGGCCTTCGGCCAATTAAACACAAAAATAATAAATGTAAGAACAATAACTGTCTTTGGTCTTAGTAAAGAGAAAGTCGTATTTGAGAATCCCCGAGGGATATTGAGACACGTGCCGATCAACGGGATCGGTTATGGCCGCACAGAGTATCACACCGCACTTAAGTTGTCCATAAGATTCACTTGTAGCAGTCCGCAGTTGAGAAGATAAAACCGATAGCTGTTCCTTGGAAATAGAGAGAGTCCGAGAGTTGCACACAGTCCGTCTTACAGTTCCTGATTTTCACACCTTTTGCTCGTTTCGCTTTCGTATTCACACGTGTATCCTAGAGAGAACCGCTCGTGGTAACCGGAAACGAAGAACTGGCCGATGATAGCGAGATCCTTTCCGAGGCGACATGTGCGCGCAATGAATATTGAGGACTGGCTCCTTGATTGGTCTAGTTACCTCAGGGAGATAGCCCGTGATTTGTGGGTCACGGCCGTGAGAAAAGGGGAGAAAAAATGCGTGAGAAGGCAGTAGCGTTCAGAGAGAGAGAGAGAGAGAGAGAGAGAGAGAGAGAGAGAGAGAGAGAGAGAGAGAGAGAGAGAGAGAGAGAGAGAGAGAAGGAGAGATCGAGTGATAGCGGGTGAGTGGGAGCGAGAACGAATATGAAAGAGGTCGCTTAGGGGTGTAGTGATTTTTCCAACACAGACTAGAAAAATATTAGGGCAAAGTCACTGAATCGTGCTAAATCAAGAAGAAATAATAATAAGAGACAAATTATTTCGATTTTCAAAGCAAATAAATTTCAATATTAAGATACATTACGACTGCGCAAATCTTTTAAATACGTCATCACATTTCCAGCAACATGTTGAGCGAATTTCATATGTGATATCAAGTGCGATCTGTGTACCAGATATTGATTATATTCTCTATCGAAGAACAGTTAAGAACATGATACAATTCTTCAAATACGATAAATGCGATGTCGTTTGGCGACATTGCAGGTGAAGTGTGAAACACTGTACGTGTCTCGAAATTATTTATATGTACGTATTCTCGAACCGGCATATTCAACAAAGCTTTGTAATGTGTGTCATGTGATACAGATATGTCAAAATTGGTTTGAAATTTCTCGTCAAAGGAAGAAAATAATTTTCTGCTTCTTCTCGGCTGGTTCATGTTTGAAAATAATCATCTGCAACATTTTAACGACATGCTTAACACAATCACAACTATTTAATAACATTGATGGTACAGAAATTTTAAGGGTTGCAGAATTTGTACCAATGCAATATACAGATATTTGAAAAATATATTTGGCATATTTTATTATTAATTTATATTATTATACTCAAAACAAATTGAATAAGGCTCTCGAAGATAATAAATCAATAAAACAATAGAAGGCTAGAAAGAGCCAACGCAGTTGTTAAAGCGCAAATTATATAATTATTTCAAAAATATATTACAAAAATCTCATTATTATTAGCAACATTAAAAAAAAAAAAAAAACTTAAAATTGCTAAAATTGTCCGTAAAAAAGCGAACGTTTCGACCTGTATTTAGGTCATATTATATTATTATATACAATCACTCCAAAAAAAAGCGGTACACTTAAAATTTGGGAAAAAATTATCAAATTTCAAATGATAATAACTTCGTAAATAATAAAGATAGAAAGGTTTATAAAAAACGAAAATAAAGCTTGGAATCTCTACTTTAAGAATCTATTTATTTTAATGTTGCGAGATGAATTTATTGAAAATGGCGGATGACAAAATGAGTGCATGCAAAATTGGAAAATAATAGTCCGAGTTCGCCACGACACATGGCGTGAATGAAATGTCGTAACTTAATGGGATAAAAAGCATATGATAGTACAGAGTCTCCTCTTTAAAATGGTTTTTTAATCATCTCGATACGATGATTTTTCGCAGAGTTATTCACATTTAAAGTAAAAAGTTGCTTTTTTATTCAAATGTGAATATCTCAGCGAAAAATCATCGTATCGAGATGATTAAAAAAACATTTTAAAGAGGAGACTCTGTACTATCATATGCTATTCATCCCATTAAGTTGCGACATCTGACTCACGCCATGTGCCGTGGCAAACTCGGACCATTATTTTTCAATTTTGCATGCTCTCGTTTTGTCATCCGCCATTTTCAATAAATTTATCTCGCAACATTGAAATAAATTGATTCTTAAAGTAGAGATTCCAAGCTTTATTTTCGTTTTTTATAAACCTTTCTATCTTTATTATTTACGAAATTATTGTCATTTGAAATTTGATAATTTTTTCCCAAATTTTAAGTGTACCGCTTTTTTTGGAGTGAGTGTATTATATAATATATTTATATTATTATGTAACATATACATATACAGGGTGTTCTAAAAAGGTGCGGCCAAACTTTAGGGAGATATTTCTCACACCTAAAGGATGAAAAATGTTATATGAACATAGGTGCGGAAATGCTTATTTTAGGAATTAGAGCTTCTTTTCGGAATATGCAACGTTACGGCTAATGAGGTAATGACCTTATCTACCAGATAAAAATCAGAAAAATATTGACCTTTAACGTTATTAAGACATTTTATGACAATGTTTAAAAGACATCTTAAAGACGTCTTATGTCCCGATTTTAGACATATTTTGGTTTTGTGCTATATAAGAAGGTTTATTGTAATTGTACAAAATCACAGCCATGGTTATGTACACAAATGCGGAACTTGCGGACATGCATTTCATTTATGGCTTGGCAGATGGTAGTGGCCGGAACGCGCAGCGTTTATACCAGCGTGTATTCAGGCGAATGGTGGACATTTTCAACATTTGTTGTAACCGAACTCAAGGTCACTTAAAAAAAATATAAATAAACCTACTGATTAAACGATTGTCGTCCACAATGATTAATCCTAAATTGTTTCTTGTAAATAATACAGTCAACAGTATTTTCAACATAACTCCTGAAATAAGCATTTCCGCACTCATGTTTATGTAACATTTTTTCATCCTTTAGGTGTGAGAAATATCCCCCTAAAGTTCCGCCGCACCTTTTTAGAACACCCTGTATAGCGCTGAGATATACATGCGTGCTTATATTCTAGACACCAAGGTAATCGCAGAGGTGGTACGCTGTGGAGAGGTGGTTCCACCAATCACGAGTCTGCTCTTCTCTTAACACTAGTTTATTCTGTACAAGTATTTACATATATACAACGGATTATTTTTGGATTTATTTATGTGGCTCTGAAAAGGGCCGATTGTGCGTTGCGTGTTAAACGCTAAAGCCTCCGCTCACGCCACTGGATACGCGGTTCCGTTTTTGTGTAGCGGGGAGGTCCCCACTTGGATCAGAGTGCCGGCGGAGTCCCCGGGGGAGTGTAACTCTTCCTCAGACAGCGGCGAAACGTCGATCTTATCAGATGGCTGCGACGTGGTCTCCCATTCGGAAAGATCCGACTGTGTTGCCTGGTCTGTGGTAGAGACTGCCACGTATTGTGTCGCAGCGTCGCTGCACTTTAGTTGATACTGGGTGCCCCTGTGCACTCAGCTGCCGGGTAGGTCTGCGTGTCCGCGGTGCAGCTGCGGTGCTGTGGCGACTCTGGCAACGGCGACAAAAGCGGCGGTATTTGTCAGAAGTCGCTGGGCGATGTGTATCTCCTTATCCGGACGTCCCACGTCGTGAGGAGACTGCGGGAGCGGCCTCGTGAAACGCACCGGCGACAAGATCAAGTGGCCTCAGTTTCTACTCGAGGAGGCTCCACTGGACGCGCTTCCGCAAGCAAACTGGAAAACCCTCGTCTCCTGGCCGCAATCCTAGCCCGGGTGATCTGGGCGGCGGCAACCGACGTGGATAGTCTATTCCTCAATTGGATACGCTCGACAAGGCAAGCGGTAAAGCTGGCGGGTTGGCTACCATCAGTCGTCACTGACTCTCGTCAAAAGATGAGGATAGGTGTACCCTCTGTAACGTGAGCCGCGACTAGTTTTTGGCTCGATGCACTCCGACTTATATACCCGCCTGAGGCGGATTTCGCCATCGGGAGACAGTCGCCGCGTAGCGGCGAAGACGGGAACGAGCGTGAACGGAGTCGAGTACTCACGGGAGAACCTGACCTGCTTGGGGGTGTGCTGCCTAGTAGGCGCGAACGAGCGTGGGGCGGAACTAAGTACTCACGGGAGAGTACAGCCTGCCTGGCGGTATGCTGCCTCGTAGGTGCTCGTGTGTGTGGCGCTTAGACGCCACACATATAATAATTACGTACATATACAAGGTGTTTCAGGTTATCAAAACTTCGGGATCTTATAGGAAATTGAATTTGGAACAAAAAAGTTCTGATAAACATAGGTCCGGAAACTCTTGTTAAAAGTTAAAAAGTTATAACTAATAAACTTAAAAAATCACGTTTATTTGATTTTTAAAAGTAACTTCAAAATCTTTTTTCATTTGAAAAAAGTACATAATGAAATAAATCTGATATATAATTTCAAATAACAAACTAAATTGCATCATTTTTATTTATGTAATTTTGATAAGGCGTTCAAAATAAAATAAGCTCAAAACAACAAAAAAAAGCAGAAACTGAGAAAACAACCTGTCGATGGTCTTTATGTAAATACTACATTTGTAGCGTTCGTAGGTCACATAGGCACTTTTTACATTTCTAACATGATCATTCAGAATTGGAATTGTTTAAAGTTTATTCTATAACTTTATAAGCGTTTCCGGACCTATGTTTATAAAAACTTTTTGTTCCAAATTCAATTTCCTATAAGATCTCGAAGTTTTGATAACCTGACCTGAAACATCCTTTATATATCATATTTATTTTTAATATATGTATTCTTATATTTACTTATTTGATATGTCCTTTCTCATCTGCGTATGTAATTGGTGAAATCTTATTTATATGTTCAGGTAATCCAAGTGTGAAATTCCATATGGCATATTGTATGTACAGAGTGTACATTTAACATTTTAAATTATTTTCACACTCAAGTTGCTCGTCAAAATTGAGAATAAGAGTTTCCTCTCCATAAAGATATATATTTTTTGGCGTATAGATTATATCTCTATTAACCGTTTTTAACTTTATATTCGTTATATTTAAATTAGTAGATAGACGTAAAGTTATAGTTTTTATTAAAGTTATAGTTTGTACAATTAATATAAACCGTCGCATTCATCTCATCATAGAAGTTATTAAAGTGCATTAATTTTAAACCTATACTATAGTAAAGTGGCATTATTTCACAATTTGACGACAAATTACAAAAACAGTTAAATTGATTGTGCCTTGTATTTTTACCATCGAAACATGTTATTAAAATTATATATAATATAATTGTTGAGAATTTCAAGATCATGTTCGTTTTTGCCTTAAATATCTGCAAAAACATTTCTTTGGTAAAAGTTGTTGTGTTATTTGTACTTAAATGTTGAAGAAAGTGTCGAAATAATCGTTGAAGTAAATGTTGAAGTAATTATCAAAGCAATTGTCGAAGCACTCTTCTGCGACGGGCTGTGTCGGAGCGTAGTATTAGTGAATGATCTTGCACGGCGAGAGAATATGTAAATCGGCCACACGCGGATGAATGCATCCAATGGGTTATAGCGAGAATTAATTTTTCGCTATAACAAACAGTTGTGCATAAGGCACGAATTTTTGCTTTAGTAGGAATTGTATTTCTTGGTTCGAGATTATTTAATTCCTGTGTTTTCCCCTGACCCCCCTATTGAGATGTAAGCAAGAAAAATATCGGTTTCATATATATACAGGATGTCCGGTGGTTCGCGTTTCACCTGTCGTGGGCAGATAGAGTGGGTTAAACCGAATAGAAAAGTCCTGTATCATTTTGCGAAATTCGGAATAATTAATAAGAAATTAATTTAAAAAGATCGGCCAATTTGCGCGCCGACAAGCACGACTTATCGTTGTCGCGCAGTCTACGCACGGCCGTACTTAGGGCAACAGCGCCCTTATCGGTAATCCGCGACAATTGTCCTAGGCGCTAATTATGCTACGTTTTCGGTAGCCTTGCCGGTTCTTGGGCTTCGTGACATCCAGGGACGTAGCTGATCTCGTTTTTCCGGCTTCGCTGAATTGCCGCCAAATAATTTTTATTTTCGGCGGTGCGGGTGGGTTACCATTACCGCCCCCTTTGAGTGCGTCATTGCGTCGCCGCAAGGATTTGCGCGTTCCGCGCGGTAACGGCTGCGTCCTTGGATCGGCCGAATTTCCAAACGTTGTAAACAATGCTGTTCCGGACTGTTTTTAGGTTCCTCCAAGTTGGTCGACGGTGTTTTTGTTTTCTCTATCTCGTTGTTGTCATTAGGTTACGTCCTCTCGATAAGGCTCCCGGTACGATGTAAAAAAAGATAAAATAAACGCGAATTAAAATCTAGAATATTGACGCGATCGCAAGCCATCTCTCCGGGGAAAATCGGTATGGCTCTCGTACTCTCTCTCTCGCGTGGCGTGACCGCTCTGCCCCTTGCCCGCGGTTTCGGCGGGGGGGGGGGGACGCGCGTCGTGACGACAACGTCACAATATATTGTAACCGATACTTATAATTAATTTCGCTTATTTTTTCTCCGGCACGATCTCTTAAGTGGCCTTTAATAATCGAAGGTCCAAAATCTCGAATCGGGACTCTACCGTTAACTGAATTTTATTGGGCCAGGTACGGAGAACCGTAACGCTCCACATATGTCTAACCCGCGGCGAGATCGACGCGTACGTCTCGAATCTGGCAACAGCTCGATCGATTACCCGCTCTAAGAGATCGCGACGATTAAGTGCACGGCAGCTCGACCGGAGGAAAGGGTTTGTTTTGCGACAGAGGGAGAGCGAGAATAACGGGGACAATAGTTTTAGATTTTTAAAGAATATATTTAAACAGACAAACAAAAAAAAAGAGTTTAGAATATGAATAACAATAAAGAAAAAAAAAAATTATATAAATCGCGATATAATCATAGATACGACAAGAATTCGGCGGTCGTTTCGCCGGTCGCTCGCAGTTGACGACGGTTTTCTCTACTTGTGTCCAAGGTCGAAGTCGGGGCAGAAAAACAACGAATTCGAAAACGGTAGTTTTCGAAGACGATTCCTTGACAACAAAGTTTTCGCCCCCCGAGGCTTAACCGGGCCCCGGCAGCTAAGATCGACGTTTCAACGTCGGCAATCGCCTTGTTTTCTCCGCGACAATTTTCCCTGACACGAGAGAGGACGGGCGCTCGTTAGCCACTGTAACACCGTACGAGTTAGACGACCTTCGACAGATCTTAATTATGCAGTCAGTAATCGAATCACACCGAAATAGTCGTGTATATCGCCATTATAGAGACACGTGTAAGCCGCGCGCAACGCCCGGAATTCGATACCACGAAAAAAACTTCCACGCGCCGGGATATCAACTTACACGCGCCGCGCACGTGATCCGTACGGAACACGCTACACGTAAGAATATCGAACTGAGGAATCCTTACGCTCGGTAATTACATTAAAACGAAGGTTCGGGCCAATTTCTCATCAGGCCCTTCGCGTAAAAATACGCAAAGGAAACTATTCGAAAAAAAAACACTCAATATCGGAATTACGAGCACACCGATCAATTATGTCATAGCGGCAGCTATGTTCTTTGCAATAAATCGCGTCACACACACAAAAGAACCGGACAATATTAAATACATAGAGCTCGGACTGCGGGCTATTATAGAGAGAGAGATTGTTCGCGAAAAATAAAGGGTTCGAAGGCGCACCTTCGGTCTCCACAAGATATCGCGGAATGCTATGACGTTACGTCTGCCATCATATCGGCAGCTAATTTTTATTTATGGCCCTTATTCTCTCGGAGCGACTCATTCGAACCGACTACCTCTAATTTTTGGTCAGGTATGACGACGACGTCTCACCGGGCTCCCGTCCTTCGTGATCTCAAACTCTCGCTTCTACAAGTCTTTGATCCTCGTTCGCTCGCAGGTAGGACCTCTGCTCTCGTTCTAGGCTCGTCCGACAGTGACGAGCGAAAGTTGGAGACACGCTGGCGCCGAATTGCCGAAACAAGCCGCGCGGAGCGCTCATGAGATCAGGGCCGTGACGCGGCCTGGGTGGTCCTGGGCCGTTGCTATTTATAATTTTCTCTTTTTCTTCCCGATAGCGGGGTCCCTTTTCCGTTCCCTCAGGGTACCGGCTTGACTCGTACTCGGCAGCGTACGGGGGATCCGACTCTGGCCTCCCAGGACACCGGATGTCATCCGCCTCGATTCCTGAGTCGATCGTGGATCGCATCCGGGTCCGGGCATGCTATCGGGTTCCTTGCCGTAACTCCGTGGCGAGGCTCCGGCGCAATTCTCGCGCGGAGTGGCCATCCCCTTTCATCCGCTCTCGGTTCCTGGGAAAGAGGATTTTTTTTTAAACTTTTACGCGGCATCTACGGTCCCGAGATGTAATAAGGATCGTTACGACTGAAAGGCTATCTCACCCAGCGTGTTCCGTACTCCTGGCGTGACCTCCCCTTGTCCTGTAACTTTCTCTCTGCGAATCCTCCTCCGGATGAGATGTCGCTGTCCTCCCGTGACCTCCGCTAATACTTTAATTTGCTGCCGTGCGTAGGATATATTCTCACAAAAATATTGTTACAAAAGAAATCTCTACTATTTATGGTCGTACGCACCAAAAACGCGAGGCGGCGGAATCGCGTCCGATTCCGCGCTCTGATCGCTCTCTCTCTCTCTTTCTTATCCTAAAGAAAGCAGAGGCCCCAAAAATCCTTCCCGGTCGGGTCATCCGACCCTTGTGACGGACTAATTTTAAAATAAAAAAATTGTCACGTCACAATATATGTATATATATACATATATATATACATTATATATATACATATATATATACATTATATATATACATATATATATACATTATATATATACATATATATATACATTATATATATATATTAAATTCTATAATAATAATTACATATATACATATATATATCTTTCTGAAACTATATAAAATCAAGGGCATTTAAAACAACAACATCAAAACGCAGGAAAATTTGAAATCAATGTATTCTTTATTTACTCAATATAAAAACACCTATTATTTGACAAGTACAAATATTAAAAGAACATACATTATAAAAACAGCGATAATAACATCTCGACCAAAAATAGATATACAAATGTTGCTGTGCAAATATACTAAAACGGTTATTATATTCAAACTCTCTAGCGAGACCCTATCATTCGGAGACACGTGGAGATATTGTAACCGCCTGTTTTCCGTAATCTGGGGGTAGCCCAGAGGTATATATACGCCGCTAGCAAGGGATGATTAGTTCATTCTCACTTACAAGATTATTATTATATTATCTTATTACTACGAAAACAACTACCAGACAGACAGATAGAAATCATTACAAATATCATTATTATAAACCAGATAAAATCTCAATCTCAGATATCATACCGACGCTTATACTATAATTATTTATATCTCATTATTCTTATACTTATACTAGTGTGTATAAAATAAATTCTTATTATTCTTGAGCTATCTTACAAATTTATTTTACGAGTAACTTGTTGGAAACCTACAATCCACAGTAAGTATTAATCAATTTATTATAATTATTCTCGAGTGCTAGCTAACCATATATTAATTAATTGCATTATAAAATAATTCATTATTATTAATCAACGCAACGCATTAACAATCAAATAACTAGAGTATCGCGACAGTGCTAACAATCGTTTAACAAGTCTAATATTATATATCTAACTCGACATCGTGCTTTACTACTTTTCGATCTTCTCTTTATATATCTTCTTCATTGACCGCATGGTATCAAATCTACAGCCTCCCATTGGCACAGCCTTTCGAATCTGTAAAATAACCAGACTGCTCTATAGAGAAATAATTACTGCATAAAGAATTTTTATACTTATCTAATTATAATTCAGTCTTCTATCAATATTTTATCCGTCTACCGCGCGCCTCTCACAGGGCGTCGCACTGCTCCTATCCATTAGAGCGCCTCCGACAGGGCGAGCGATCCTCGACATTCTCTCCTGGTCTTTACCCAACTCTCGGCGAGCGCCTCTACAAGGGTGAACCTTTGCCTATACCCTCAGGATCACGCCTCTCTCAGGGCGATAACCGCTTCCTTCTCTACCTGGAATTATTAAAAGACAGAATTAGTTAATTTGAGTCAAGAACAAATTAAATATTAATAAATAAAATCAACTTATACATGTATATTTAAGCAGTCTAAGTGACAAGGTAACTGGGAAATAATTAATGTACACCCGTAGACATTAACGAAACCTCGAATAACATTAATAACTGACAACAGGATATTAACGAATTAACATAACAAAAATGGAATTTGTTAATACTCACGCGTTAATTAATTATTTATTAGCAATATGGGACGCGGAAGAAGAGCTGGTCGTTCTCACCTTATAACACGCGCGTTATATACTGGAGATTTTTCCCGTATATGCCAGACTCGTCCGTTATCCGAACAAATACAACTTTTAGTCGACCATCTAGATAACCTGAAGGAACGGGCAGACGACTCAGAACCGGAAATATTATTTGAATCTCTGGCACAAAAACGTCCTAAAGTTAAAAATGTCATCATACTTCCGCGGACATTCCGCATTATAATTAAGCCACCCAGGAAACCGGAAGTTATAACCCTGGATAAAATAAACATATACATATATATATATTTTATATCGAGTTAGCATTATTTACTTATCACAGGTAATAATGTAGTACTTAAGACGTTCGCATTCACTACTTACATTTCCTTCCATCTAAATCATACACGCACATATACTTAAACTTACCTATAAATGTCGTCCTGGGACGTTGCGTTCTCCTCGTAACTCCTGACCACGCGTGTTTTACCGCTCGGCCCGCGAGCCAGGCTTTCTATTGCGTACCTTCATAGGTCACGCCAGAACGCGTCAAAAATCTCCCACCAGGACGTAACACCCTTTATCACTACTCGCTCCCATTACATTCGCGGCGGGCGAGCGATAGATCTTATAGGACATTTTCATTGTGACGTTTTCAATCAAGACAAATTTTTAATTAACGCCGTGGAAGTAAGATTAAGACTCGTCCGCTCGAAAAATTCGTTTTGCTTCATGGAAAGTAACAGCACGTCGAAAATACATATTTTCGATGCCAGTTTGCTAGTGAGAAGGGCGAAAATAAGCGCCGGAGTGTTACTCGCACATGCTAGAATGCTGAGTAAAGTTACGGCTAAATATCCGCTTACGAGAGTCGAAGTTAAAACATTTACGATTCACAGCGGTGTTGTGGAGGAATCATTAGATAACGTAATACTCGGATAACTACCGAAACGAATAATAGTCGGTTTCGTTAATAACAAAGCATTTAATGGAGATAGAAAATTAAATCCGTTTAATTTTAAAAATTACAGCAAATTTCTTCTCTCTGTACGTCGACGATACGCAAATTCCCAGTAGGCCGTTACAACCAATTTTCTCGCCGGAAGAACCGCTTTACGTCGATGCTTATCAAACGCTGTTCTCGGAAACGGGCATTCATTTCTTGAACGAGGGAAATTCTATAAGTAGAGATGATTATTCCATGGGATACACTCTTTTCGCTTTTGATCTCACACTTGATTTATCCGCTAATTGCGCCGGCCATTGGAATCTCGTGAGACACGGTAGTTTGCGATTAGAGGTACGTTTCGAAAAAGCGCTCACCGAGACAATTAACTGTATTGTTTACGCAGAATTTGATAATGTAATAAAAATCGACTCGTCTCATCAAGTCATTGTCGAATTTTTCGGTTAAATTTTTTATCACAGCATGCCTCTCGTTAGAACATACTCGATTAAAAATTTTTACGTATTTTTCTTACCCCTACCCTCCTCCACTTCCATTCGCCGACGCGTTTTATGAGAAGAAAAACTTATAATGTAACGAAAAGAAATATCAGTTTCCTTCGAGACGAGTAGTAATATAAGGGGAGTTCTAACCCATGGGGCTCCGAGGGGGGCGCGGAGCGGGGGGGGGGTTCTACGTGGCGAGGGGGTCTGACGTCACGCGGGGCGGGGGATGACGTCACGCGGGGCGGGGGCGCTTATCGCTGTGTGGGAGACGCTTATCGCGTTTTGTTTCTTCGCGGGTATAAACAAAACAGCGTATTGTATTACGCGCCGAGGTCCGGCAGCTCATAAACAAATATTACTATGATTTTATCTGAGGGGATGGGGGCTTGGGTGCCGCGCTTATCGCGACGAACGCGTCAGGACACGTGTTTTTTGCGGTAAAAGACTGTGTTGCATTACGCGCCGATGTTCGGCAGCCTTTGCGGTAACTTCCCCCTCCCCCTAAGCGGGATTCTTTCTCATTATTTAGGAAGCGCTGATTCCTTCGCGAACATCTCTCTCGCGTGTGCCTCTCGCGCTATCTCTTTCTCACATATGCCTCTCATTCTCTCATAAACGCCTCACGCTCTTTCTTCTAGGCGCTCTCGCGCTATCCCTTTCTCGCATGCACCTCTCGCGCTATCTCTGGTGGTCCTTAGCATCGGGTTCCCCTTCCCCATCTCTCGCTCTCTCATAAAACGCCTCGCGCTATCTCTTCTAAGCGCTCTCGCGATCCTTAAAATTTTATATACTCATATATTCATTTAAATATTCATTTATATTCACATTTATATACATTCATTTATATACTCATATATCCATTTTATATTATTAGGTGTTTGCAAAAGTTCGTAAGGTTACAAATAAATGGCGCGTTAGATTAGGTTTGGTTAGACAGTCACTTAGTAATTATTTTCTTTTAAGTTGCTTTCTTGTTTTTAAATGTTGACCATATTTAATCAGAATTGATGGCTGATAAATCATAATTCCGAATATAACTTTATATTTAACGCGATTGAAAATGGAACCATCCTGCTACATGATAACGCCAGACCGCATGTTGCTGTTGCAACTAAAGAGACGTTGTTCGAATTGGATTGGGAAGTCCTACCAGCGTACTCTCCAGACATCGCCCCAACTGATTTTCATTTATTTAAATCGATACAATACGGTCTATCCAATACACAATACACGATTTCAAAATGCTGAAGAAGTGCAAAAATGGATCGAGTAATGGATTGCTTCAAAAGATTAGTCATTGTATTGACGTGGGATTAAATTATTGCCCGAAAAGTCGCAAATAGTTGTCAATAGCGACAACTAATATTTTGATTAAAATATTATGTTATTTTATTTGTTATTAATAAATAAAAAATTTTTAATCATACGAACTTTTGCAAACACCTAATATAATTTTATATCTATTTTATATTCAATTTATATATTCACATCTATATATTTATATTCTTATTAAATTCACACACACACACATACACACGTAAATACACATTTATAGTAATTCAAAATTAATGTCAATATTAAAGAAAATGTTTTTATTTTAAAATTCCTCTTCTTTTCCTTTGCAAACCTCTCTCGTAGTCTCTAGCCTCGCGCTATCTCTCTCTTTCATGTTTCTCGCCGTGACACCTCTCTTGCGGTCCCTAGTCTCTCTCTTCTAAGCGCTATCTCTCGCAGTTCCTAGCCTCGCGATCCCTAGCCTTGCAGTCCCTAGCCTTTCGGTCCCTAGCCTCGCGATCCCTAGCCTCTCGGTCCCTAGCTTCTCAGTCTCTAGCCTCTCGATCTCTAGCCTCGCGGTCCCCTTCCCCACATGACATCATCCCCCGCAAGGACCACGCAACTATTGGGAGCTATATGTATAAGAGCTAGGGAACTGTTTACGGATGGGAGAGAGTGCGGATTGGAAATGCGTGCAAAGAAATTACATCATAATTTAAACTTAAAAATTCTTTATTATTCTCTTTTACATATTTTACATATTATTAACTAAAAAACTAAAGTTGCCAGCTCGCAATCAATGAGCTGATGCTTGTTGAAGGTGTTGCTAGCGCGTATTATATTTGATACTTCTTTATTACCCGTTACAGTGGACGCGATATTAGATTAGATTGAAATTGTGTAAACTTGACATCGACTGTCTCTGTAATTCTAACCAATCGATCAAAAGTTACATCGATACATGGATCGAGATCGAACATACGATGTAATGTCGATTCGATCATCATCATGCGTACATTTGAAGATTCGAGACTTTGAGTTTGGCGTCGTTAATCGTATGAACTCGCACTGTTAGCGGTCCAACGCTTGTAAAATTGTATACATCTTTAGAGTCGCTACGAAGGAAATTCTGAATATTGTGACGTTGCTCGTAGAGTCCCTTCCATGTTTCGAGAGATAATATCAGTTCCTTTCCTCGATGATCTCCTATAACGATCTCCACGTAACTCGGTGGACCCACGTTGATACCAATTTCGAGGAATTTGAATTCGGTAGCTGTCAATGCGTATCGCCTGCCTAGTATACGAACCGCACGACGCTCCAACAAAATGCTGTAAAAATGAAATTAGTTTAAAAATAATATGTAATATAATTTGTAAAAAATATAACGACAGAAAAATAGAAAAAGTTAAACTTACTTGTCGCATTTGTTTTCAAGCGATGGAGTTTCAGCACAATTCGGTATGTAATTATTCACATGTCTGCCGGAGCCGCTGCTTCTTTCGGTGGAGTACATTTTTTTCTACGTTATTAAAGTGAAATCACTAGTACGAACGGTTAATGCGACACTGATCGTATAAAGAAATTAATCGAGTGTACATGACGCTTATTTTTAAAAGTAGTGGGGTAAATGTGGTGGGAGATTAATGCGTTATGAAATCTAGAAGGGGAAACGGCGCTCGGATAAAAAAATTCTTATAAACGATTCGTGAGGAAAGAATTGGGGAAAGGGAATAAGAGATAAAACACATTAATGTTTAAATATTTTATTTTTTCAAATCTTGCAATTCTTTCTGGCGTTGCGATCACCAGTTAAATATTTTGAATACATTTTGTAATGCGCAATTCTTAACATGTTTTCCACATCGCATAGTGTTCTTAACATCTAGATTATTGAGAGACACAATATCGTCGTAATCAGCATCCAAGGTCTCGATGATTAAGTTTTCTCTCGCATCGTCACCGAGCACATCAGCCAACCATTCTCGTTTCTGACATCCCTTAATATACAATTATAATAGATAAGTATACAATAGACTGCATTTCATCATCTTCAATCACAGCCGTTGTAATCAATCGTTTCGCCATGTCGTACGCAACAATTCCATCCTCCCAATGTAGTCCATGATGATTCGCCATCAACCATAAAGCCCGAGACTTTTCAGATTTTGTAAGAAGATGCCATGGTACAGGACTCTTAAAAATGTAGTGCGCGAGAACAGTTCCCCTTTTCAGTACTGCCACTTCTTTCGCGATAAATTTGTCCGAAACGATGAATCCTTGTAGATCGACAAAGGTTGGTACAGACATGATGAAATCTCTCTTCAATTTGAGTCAGTCAAGAGGAATGACGAAACTCTACAACCATCTCACAACACTTTGATTTATATCCTGCTCCTTTTCCTCCCTCTCTAAATTGACGCAAACACTTAAGTGATTTTGCGTACAACGTTGGTCAACGGGTTGTACTGGATCACGCGATCATGTATGATGAGACAGTACGCAGAGGTATTCATCGGCACGTTTTTCTTACACTCAAATTCCAATTTCACATCCACGATTGCGCTCTTGATCGATTCGTTTTGTCGAGAACAATCGATGATTACGAATGGGCCGTTACGTAGAAACATTGAGACGGTGAGACTCGGCTCGAGATACTCGTATTCATAATAGTTTTTGCAGAAACGCGCGTACAGAATCGACCATCTGTTTTTATCGAAGTCCAGATTCATGTCGTCGTACGGATAACATTCCGAGTTCAGAGAGTGTTTCACGTTGGTCAATTTGCAATCATCGAATCGACTCATATCCTCAGACATTACATTATTCCGGCCTGTCTGCAAAGAAAAGACAACGTATCGTAGCTTCTCCAGCTGAGTCGCGGTCTTAATGGCCCAGGAATGTTTGGTTGTACGTTGCAATAGCGGAAACTCGTACAGATCCCACGAGCGAAAACCCATGCTGAGATAGCGTCCGCTTTCCAAAGCGTGCAGCATCAACAGCTTGTTGATCTCGCTCAACAACACGTGTGGCATTCGCCATTGTATCTTGAATATGTTGATCACAGGCTCCAGCGTCGAATCTCATCCCAGACAATTGTTGTCGTTGCGCGATCGTATTAAGATCAACTCGTGACGAGCGTTAATCACCACGCGTCTGTAATCCTCGCAAAATCCCAATAGCATGTAAAGCGCTATGCAAAAATTGAAGTATCCATTCACAGTAGTCGGTTCACTCCAGCCGGCGTTTCTCATAATCACGCTTCTATCGGATGATATCGTTACATAGTTTTTTAGCGCAGTTGTTACTCCTACGTTTCTGTTGCGATCAATCTCCACGCCATCGAGTTCGTATCGAATCTCATCAAACATGAATGCGACGCAATTATTTCCAAATATCACATTAGATCCTTCAGCTGGTCTTTTATCTTTAATTCTCCTTCGATGTATAGAAAACTGTCAAACAGCAACGTATACAGATCCTGTTATTGTATGGGTATTCTTATCTCATCACTGTGTCCGAACGTGGTGTTGGCGAACGGGTTGTACGTGTGAGTCTCAATCTTGACAATGCGATCGTCAAAGATTGGCTCTTCTCCGTAGTTGAGGATGTCGGTCATTGTTCAGACGGATTCTCACCGCGAATCCTAAAGATTGTGAAAACGCAACGTTCGATGTGTTGAGTTTCTTTTTCTTGGTGCAACCTGATGATTGGATATTAGCAAATGTCGACGTTGTTGTCGCTGGCCTCGTAAAGATTGTGTTATCTCTCGCGTCTTTTGATCCGTTCAACACGAGCATCTCATACGCAGCACACGTAGGTTATCGCCGTCGTACGTGCAATCTAATGGTGATCTCCTCTCCTCGAAAATCGAGCAATCTTCCGTCCTGGTCGACAACGCGTAAGGTTAAATCCGTAATGCTCCGCGCGATGATCGGCAAGTAAACGATCTGCGCCGGCGTTTCCGATATCTTATATCCTGGTGGTACCCTCGGTGAAAATTCATATATCGTATGAACGAGTTTGCCGTTGCTGTACGCGCCCGCGGTCACGTAACAGTCTACGTGGATAATATTTATGTTGATAATGTTAATCGGCATATCCGACTTGTACCATTTTCGCGGCTGCAGTATGCGGTTCGAGAATCCCAGCAATGCTCCAATGTTGTTGGGCTTGCTAAAGTTTATTCTGTAGGCGCATTTGATCTCACTCCTCATCGTATTATAATTAGCGCGGAGTACTATCGGGTATTCTCCATTTTCAAAGTCACCATTGTCAATGTATTTTTTATCGTCATCACAAACAGCGTGTCGCGGACGTCTCCGTGAAATTGCATGTTTCAAAAACTCTTGGATCGCTTGCAGCTCGTACGAGCCCTCAGGAATCATAATTTCCGCATCACCTTTACCAAAGTAAAATTTATTATTTGAGTAATTCACGTTCGATATCGTGTGATAAGTCCCAAAATCCGCTAGACCGAGTTCGTATTCATCGTCGCTCAAATCTATGGCGGGAAAGTAGTTTGCCGCGAGGACGCTACTCTTTCCAATCAGCGTGAATGTCATAGACATATCGACAAAACTGTTTAACGAATACTGAATTAAATAATGCAATGTCCGTCTTTAAATTCGCATGTAACGACCGTTCGGAGAAACTGCAAACACAATTGTCCGCAGACGCTCTGATTATAAGTTTGAACAGGTGTGTGATTGTACTCTATCTTTGTCACGTTCCGTCCGAAATATTGCACCAATTCATTCGGTGGTCGAAGATTGCCGAAACTGTCGAAATATATAGCGCGATTCCCCCTCTTTGCGTACGCCACCCAATGAGTACCGGATCGTTTAGCGTTATCCAAATTTATGATGCTGCTCTCGTTTTGATATATACCACCGATCGGTAGCGAATCATGCATGAAAACACCTCTAAAGTATGGAATGCGCATACGTTTTGCCAGTTGCAGCAATTGTATATTAGTAGTTTCGCCCTTTGGCATTTTTAGCGTCTCTCTGACGTTTTTTTTTCCTCCTTGAAACTCCTCGTCCACGTTTGTACAGAGCGAGATATAGTCCGTGACCTTCCATGGCGCGATTGTGACGTAACATCTCTTGCAACTAACGTTCCGAGGCTTTTCCGTCGTTCACCATCTTTGCTACGCCAGCCGCTCCACCAATCATGGATTCAAGCGCGCCCCAACATTGGTAGAATTGGCAATACGCCACCGCGTTTCGCTACCGGAAGTATCCGTTTCTTCGCCGTCTTTTTCTTCGTCTTCGTCTTCGTCGTCTTCGGGCCCATACCGAGCTTCGTCTTGGATTTCATCGCTGCCCAGATAGCTGTGGCGGCGGCTCTTTCACCGAGAGTCGAATCTCTCACAATGATGCGAGTTCGCGCTTTGTCGGCGAGTACCTTATCCGCCATGTGTCTCTCGGTGAGATCGTTGCTCCGAGAGTACGCAATATCGTGTTCACGGCACGCCGTGTCCAATGTGTTGATACCTCGATCGCCTCTGGCTAATCGCTTTTGTAGCCGCGTGCCCGGACCACAAAACTGATAGCCGGGGAGTAGATATACTAGGCGGGTTCTAATCCAGTTTAGGTCATTCACCCCGTTCCGCGGGCGCGGGGGAATGACGTCACGCGGGGAGGGGGAAGCGTCCGCGAGGGGTCCGCGGGGAGGGGGAAGCGTCCACGAGGGGTCCGCGGGGAGGGGGAGGCGTCCGCGAGGTTAGGGTCCGCGAGGAGGCCGCGGGGAGGGGGAAGCGTCCGCGATGTACCGCGAGGGGTCCGCGGGGAGGGGGAGCGTCCGCGATTTTGGAGCCGGGTCCGCGAGGGGTCCGCGGGGAGAGAGGAACGCGAAGGAGAGCGCGAGACGAACGCGAGAGAGAGAGATGGCGCGAGAGAGACGTTCGCGAAAAAGAGATAGCGGTCGCAAGATGATGCAGCGAGGCGTATATGCAAGAGCGAGAGAGATAGCGGTCGCGAGATAGTGCGAGGTAGCGCAGCGACAAGATGACGCGAGGCGTTCGCGAAGGAGAGCGCGAGGCGCACGCGAGAGAGATGACGCAAGCGAGGCGTATATGCAAGAGCGAGAGAGATGTTGCGAGATGATGCGACGATGGAGAGCGCGAGAGCGAGAGAGATAGCGGTCGCGAGATAGTGCGAGGTAGCGCAGCGACAAGATGACGCGAGGCGTTCGCGAAGGAGAGCGCGAGGGAGAGCACGCGAGAGAGATGACGCAAGCGAGGCGTATATGCAAGAGCGAGAGAGATGTTGCGAGATGATGCGACGATGGAGAGCGCGAGAGCTGATGCAGCGAAGGAGAGCGCGAGAGGCATACGCAAGAGAGACTTTATTTTTAATTAATATTTTTTTTTCTTTTAATATTTTTTTTTCTTTTAATATTTTTTTAAAATAATAAGATTTTAATAGGAGGAAAGGAGAGAGGACTTATTCTAAAATAAATACATTTATTTAATATTTTTAATTAATATTTAAAATAATGTTTATTTATAAAATAGGTATGTGTATACACATGTGTGTGTTTGTGAATTCAAAATATAAAAATGAAAATATATAAAATATAAGAAAAACAACAAAGAAAAATATAATATATGAATATATAATACAGAATATAGGAATATAATGAATATAAGAATATAATATAAAAAGATATAAAGAGATATATTAATAATAAAATATAAGATTAAGATTAAAATATATATGTTAGGGAGGGCGGCGGTTCCATCTTCTTACGGTAACCATTATACGATGGTCTCTATCTACCAGTCTACTGAAACAAAAGTAAAAATTTATTATTAATTTTAATATATATTACAAAAATAGATTAAATATACTTACAATATTACCAATCATTAAAATCTTCGGGAACGAATCCGAAAAGTTCATCGAACAGTGATGATGGTGATGATGGTGATAGTGGCGATGGTGGTGATGGTGGTGATGGTGGTGATGGTGGTGATGATGGTGATGGTGTTGATGGTAGGTTGAATTCTGCTGCATAGAAATTATGAAGTCCCCAGTGCGAGTATAGGTGTTCTGTATAAGATTTTTTTAAACCGATCTCTCGACTTTGTATCGCTTGCACGATCGAACTCACTGGATTATTTCCCGATATCGCTGGAACACTGACACCAGGTTCGAAAAGTCTGCGTAATGAGTACTTTAAACCCTCGAGGCGTGCAATTCGAGCGCGAAGCAATGCATAATAATAATCTTCCAAATGTTCACAATCAATTTGTTTTTGCTCTTCCATCAACAACTCGATACACGTGTCACATTGATCCTCCCACACAGCGCATTCTCTTTTCGAATCCACCCAAAGGAAATGACTCCACAGATGCCGTTTTAATGCTTCGATTTCCCCCATATTGTTCGCCATTTTTCGATACACATGGAATGTTTTTAATTAATCACTAATATATATACTCACTATAATAGTTTATGCAAGTTTATTTTGTGCAAATAGGACACAGATTGCACGATAGTATTTGGGATATTGAACCTCTGCACTCACAACATCTATCTCCCAAAAGATAAACGTATTTTTCAGTTTCATGTTCACGCACAGCACAAGCATGCGTGTACAAGTCATTAACTCGCAGGAAACACGCTGTGCAAAATTTATCATTATAAACTCTATAGTAAAAAGAAATGCAACACATTTTCAGTAGCTCATCAATGTTTCTAATGTCTGTCGGTTTTAAACGTTTCACGCGTTTATCAACACACTCACTGCAATCACTATCATAATCAGAATCTTTTAAAATTCCTATGTCATCATCGGATGATTCTTCATTGTTCACTTCTTCGATATCCATGTCTTCCTCTTCATTGTCCGCTTCTTCAACATTTATTTCAATGTCTTCATCATTGTCTTCATCAATAACCACATCTTCATCACTATCTTCTATATTCATTTGTTTCTTCTCACTTGCACTTCGTCCAGGACACTTTAACTCGTCAAATGTTAAAAACTTTATGACGGTACACATATTATAATGTTGCTCCCCTCATGATTTTAATTCTACATCTCTCTTGTTCTAACTGGAGTATCATGTCTCGGCTAGCTCATCACTTTTTACATCACCAGAGAGCGAAGAAATAATTTTGTCAGCTATATCTTATTGGGAAAGAAATAATTACATACAGTTTAACAGTAAAATAATTTTTATTTGTTACAAGCATTATGAAGAATATCTTTTACAGCACAAGCTAATAATTCACAATCAATAAGTGAATCGCTGTCAAACATAGGGCTTTCACGTATCATTTTTGCGGCATTGCTCACATCGCAGATATTATCAAGTTGTAAAATATTTACAAATTGTTTAAACTTTTCAGTAACAATATGCAGATTTTCACACAACCAGGAATACATATGATCTATACATTTTTTTAAATATTTACAAATTGTTTAAACTTTTCAGTAACAATATGCAGATTTTCACACAACCAGGAATACATATGATCTATACATTTTTTAAAATTAAATAAACATAATAAAGTTGATGGTTTCATGTATAAAGTATTATTAGATGATGTAATCTTTATAATTTTTGAAGTAGACATGTCAACCAATTCAAGTGTCAAATCACAAATCCATAGCGGAGTTTCAGTTAGCCGCTCAATATCAGCTCGTTTCTACATTAGCGATTTCCATGTTTCAATAGGCAATATTATTTGATTGCATCGATTATAGCCAATAGCCAATTCCACATAAGATATAACTCCAACGCTGATTCCTATTTCCAAATACTTGTATGACGTAGCAGTCAGGGCGTATCTTCTTCCAAGTATACGAACCGCAAATCAATTTCAAGCGTTGATACAATTGCGTAATCCGTATGTGACAAAATCACAATTAACCGATTTGCAAAAATGTAACACAAGCGCCAATGTTTGGCCGCTATGACATCATCCTCAAATGAAATGTTAGAATTATTGTCAAGGTCAAAATGTGCAAAATGCAACATGTTCAAAATTTTCAAGCGTCGATGCGCGGCTGCTATGACATCATCCTCAAATGAAATGTTAGAATTATTGTCAAGGTCAAAATGTGCAAAAATGCAACATATTCAAAATTTTCAAGCGCCGATGCACGGCTGCTATCACCTTGAGATGAATCTTGCGAAATGTGCTAAATGTATCACGAGCGCCAATGCACAGGCTGCTGTCATCCCCCAGGTGTTCACAATTAGTTTATTAGCAAAATGTGCAAAATTGCAATTTTTAAACAGCTGCATGGTCGCTATGACACCATCCTTAATGAAATATTAGACGCAAAATGTATCAATTTCAAGGCCGATGAGCCGCACGTGACAAAATCGCAACATACTCGAGTTTTTCAAGTGTCAGTGATCAAATTAAAAGGATGGTAAAGAGGCATACTATGTCAGTATCTTTGTCAGAGGTTCAAGAAGTGCATCTCGAGTAAAGAAATATGGCACAATTGGAAGCAAGCTTGTTGGAGCAAGCCACAAGGGTGAATTCGGTTGAAGAATATATTGTGTGGGAGCAGCAATGTGACGAATACATCGAATCACTGGAAGAACAAAGTCGAATAAAACGTCCACGATTACCGATCGGAGTTCGACAATCGCTTGTCTCCCAAATCGCGCGTCTCGAAGGGTTGAAGAATTCGGTACGCAGACGTTTTATACACGCAGGTGCTGGAAGCAGTTCGCGAGACGTCGGACTCATATGGCGAGAGATTGATACGGCGTTCGAGAGCCGCATCTTGACTGGTGCGGTGATAAACAGCAATCACATCGAACCTCGTCAATTTCTAGAGGAGGCCAAAGACATTGTGATCGGACACGTGCAAAAAGTGTTGCAAAAACACACTAGTGTGAAAGTGAACATTATGTTTAATGGTGAGTTTGTGTCGGGTGATAAACGCGCCAATAAAACTATCAATACGAAAAACTGTGAAATCTTTCGCACCTCCGATTTGCGTGAATGGTACGAGCGCCGCATTATCGAGCCCACGCTAGCATCACTAGAAGAATTTCAGGAACGCGATAGTGGTTGGGCATTGTCGCGAATAATCAATTTAATTGTAAATATAAACAAGTATAATCCAATGCGCGCGGGATGCCATATTAAATTGCCGCGGGAGATTATGATGAAGAGAGCAGTGATTAACGTGAAATCAAAAGACACAGCATGTTTCGCGTGGGCTGTGGTCGCTGCACTGTATCCCGCTGAAAGACACGCGGATCACAAATCTTCGTATCCACATTACACAACAGTGCTGAATCTCCAGGACATTGAGTTTCCAGTGACTATTAATCAAATTAAAAAATTTGAACATCATAATGACATTTCGATAAATGTGTACAGTATCGAAGAAAAGAACATTGTCCCGATACATCTCTCGGAGGAAAAGAAAGACAGACACATCAACTTGTTGTACATGCAAGACAGCAACAGCGTTGGACATTTCGCCTGGATAAAAAATCTATCCCGGCTTGTCAGCTCGCAATTGAGCAAAGACAAATGTAGAAAATATATCTGTGATCGGTACGTATATTTATTGCAAATTATATATTAAATAATCATAAAATAATTATAAAGTGTTTATAAATGCTATTATCTTTTACAGATGCTTGCATTATTTCGGGTCTGAGGACAAGTTGCAGACACATATGGTAGACTGCAGAGAGATGAATGACTGCGCTATCCGGTTACCGAGCGATAAGGACAAGTGGCTCGCGTTCAACAACTTTAATCGCAAAGAACGACTTCCTTTTGTCGTATACGCAGACCTCGAATGTGTGCTGACAAAGACGAATAAGAAGGAAGAAGAAAAGAATTTATACCAACATCACCAAGTATTTAGTATAGCATATTATGTACATTGCTCATATGACGTTTCGTTATCCGAATATTATTCTCGTCGTAGTGTAGATTGCGTTTCGTGGTTTTCCAAACAACTTAAAAATTTAGCGATACGCGTAAAGAATATTTTAGCAATTAACGTCCCCATGGTAAATTTAACATCTGACGAGTGGGAAAAATTTCATAGCGCGACGCATTGTCATATATGTGAGAAACCATTCATGCAAGATGACGATACACGCGTACGCGATCATTGCCATCTGACCGGGCGGTACAGAGGTCCCGCGCACTCAAATTGTAATCTAAATTATAAAAACTCTTTTTGTATTCCAATAGTATTTCACAATTTATTCGGTTATGACTCACATTTCATAATTAAGGAAATAGCTACAGCGTTCGAAGGGGGAATCGAATTACTTCCAATAACTAAAGAAAAATATATATCATTTACAAAAATTGTCAATAGTACCAACGATGACAAAGATAGGAAAGCTTGCATAAAATTACGATTTATCGATTCATATAAATTTCTCACGACAAGTCTCGATAAATTGGCATCTTTTTTGGATAAAGATAAACTCAAAATTTTACATTCAGAATTTAAAAATTTATCTACCGAAAATTTCAATTTATTAACACGGAAAGGTGTCTTTCCATACGAATACATTGACTGTTTTGAAAGGTTGCATGATACGTGTCTACCACCGCGCGAATCGTTTTATAGTTCCTTGACCGGCGACACTGTATCCGAGAACGATTACGCGCACGCTGAAAACGTATGGGAGCGGTTCTCCATTCGAACGCTGGGCGAATATAGCGATCTGTATTTAAAAACTGACGTCTTGTTATTAGCCGACATTTTTGAAAATTTGCGGGATAAATGTATCGAGAGTTATGGGCTCGACCCCGCGTATTACTATACTCTCCCCGGGTATACGTGGGACGCCATGTTAAAGCATACAAAAATTACATTCGAATTACTTACAGACGTTGACATGGTAATGTTTATCGAACGCGGTATACGCGGTGGATTGAGTCAATGTTCAAACAGATATGCACGAGCTAATAACAAGTACATGCAGTCGTACAATCCATTGAAACCATCTTCATATCTAATGTATTTCGATGTAAATACTTTGTATGGATGGGCAATGTGTCAACCATTGCCTTATGCTGATTTTCAATGGATCGACGATGTATCTAATTTCGACACATCATCTATCGCGCTCGATTCACCCACAGGCTACATCCTCGAGGTAGATTTAGAATATCCGCGACATCTTCACGACACGCACACTGACCTACCGTTTTGCCCGACACGCGACAAGCCGCCAGGCAAGCGGGAAGATAAGCTTCTCGCAACGCTATACGACAAGAAGCGATATGTGATACACTACCGCAACCTGCAGCAATGTACGCGTCACGGCCTTCGCGTTGCAAAAATACATCGCATATTACAATTCGCGCAATCTCCATGGCTTCGAAATTATATCGAACTTAATGCACAATTTAGAATGCAAGCAAAAAATGATTTTGAAAAAAATTTATATAAATTGATGAATAATGCAGTATTCGGCAAAACGATGGAAAATGTGCGTAATCGGGTTGATGTAAAACTTATCACACATTGGGAAGGAAGATACGGTGCAGAGGCAATGATTGCAAAACCAAATTTTCACAGTAGAAGTATCTTTTCGGAAAATCTAATCGCTGTCGAATTACGCAAACTCGAGGTAAAATTTTATAAACCAATCTATGTTGGCATGTGCATACTCGACATCTCCAAAACATGTTTATATGAATTTCATCATGAGTACATGTCACCGCTGTATCGTGACAGATGCCGGGTAATGTACACCGACACAGACAGCCTAATATACCACATCGAATGCGAAGATGTGTACGAGAATATAAAGCGCAACCTTGACAAATTTGATACGAGCGATTAGTACTCTGCGTTGATACCACTGCTT
>NW_028141170.1:14833535-14908535 GCF_030444845.1 Prenolepis imparis
AAGCAGTGGTATCAACGCAGAGTACTTATACTTCATGCAATTTCGATCTTATACATGACTGACTACGTGTCATTTCAATCTCTTCATTCAAACACCGCGTGTAATCATAAAACGTTATCATTCTCGCGACAACGTTACTCTTGACACCTTTTACTTTTTTCGTATCTTTCTTGCCATCCACTCGCAATGCATACATTTTTGCTCTAAGCCCTACAAATTCGGTCATAATCACACCGTTGTTTTCATCTTTCATTAGACCGGGTACCTTTTTATTCACGAGCGGTATACCGTACACATTGTCCGCAGTGTAATCGCTCGTATCAAATTTGTCAAGGTTGCGCTTTATATTCTCGTACACATCTTCGCATTCGATGTGGTATATTAGGCTGTCTGTGTCGGTGTACATTACCCGGCATCTGTCACGATACAGCGGTGACATGTACTCATGATGAAATTCATATAAACATGTTTTGGAGATGTCGAGTATGCACATGCCAACATAGATTGGTTTATAAAATTTTACCTCGAGTTTGCGTAATTCGACAGCGATTAGATTTTCCGAAAAGATACTTCTACTGTGAAAATTTGGTTTTGCAATCATTGCCTCTGCACCGTATCTTCCTTCCCAATGTGTGATAAGTTTTACATCAACCCAATTACGCACATTTTCCATCGTTTTGCCGAATACTGCATTATTCATCAATTTATATAAATTTTTTTCAAAATCATTTTTTGCTTGCATTCTAAATTGTGCATTAAGTTCGATATAATTTCGAAGCCATGGAGATTGCGCGAATTGTAATATGCGATGTATTTTTGCAACGCGAAGGCCGTGACGCGTACATTGCTGCAGGTTGCGGTAGTGTATCACATATCGCTTCTTGTCGTATAGCGTTGCGAGAAGCTTATCTTCCCGCTTGCCTGGCGGCTTGTCGCGTGTCGGGCAAAACGGTAGGTCAGTGTGCGTGTCGTGAAGATGTCGCGGATATTCTAAATCTACCTCGAGGATGTAGCCTGTGGGTGAATCGAGCGCGATAGATGATGTGTCGAAATTAGATACATCGTCGATCCATTGAAAATCAGCATAAGGCAATGGTTGACACATTGCCCATCCATACAAAGTATTTACATCGAAATACATTAGATATGAAGATGGTTTCAATGGATTGTACGACTGCATGTACTTGTTATTAGCTCGTGCATATCTGTTTGAACATTGACTCAATCCACCGCGTATACCGCGTTCGATAAACATTACCATGTCAACGTCTGTAAGTAATTCGAATGTAATTTTTGTATGCTTTAACATGGCGTCCCACGTATACCCGGGGAGAGTATAGTAATACGCGGGGTCGAGCCCATAACTCTCGATACATTTATCCCGCAAATTTTCAAAAATGTCGGCTAATAACAAGACGTCAGTTTTTAAATACAGATCGCTATATTCGCCCAGCGTTCGAATGGAGAACCGCTCCCATACGTTTTCAGCGTGCGCGTAATCGTTCTCGGATACAGTGTCGCCGGTCAAGGAACTATAAAACGATTCGCGCGGTGGTAGACACGTATCATGCAACCTTTCAAAACAGTCAATGTATTCGTATGGAAAGACACCTTTCCGTGTTAATAAATTGAAATTTTCGGTAGATAAATTTTTAAATTCTGAATGTAAAATTTTGAGTTTATCTTTATCCAAAAAAGATGCCAATTTATCGAGACTTGTCGTGAGAAATTTATATGAATCGATAAATCGTAATTTTATGCAAGCTTTCCTATCTTTGTCATCGTTGGTACTATTGACAATTTTTGTAAATGATATATATTTTTCTTTAGTTATTGGAAGTAATTCGATTCCCCCTTCGAACGCTGTAGCTATTTCCTTAATTATGAAATGTGAGTCATAACCGAATAAATTGTGAAATACTATTGGAATACAAAAAGAGTTTTTATAATTTAGATTACAATTTGAGTGCGCGGGACCTCTGTACCGCCCGGTCAGATGGCAATGATCGCGTACGCGTGTATCGTCATCTTGCATGAATGGTTTCTCACATATATGACAATGCGTCGCGCTATGAAATTTTTCCCACTCGTCAGATGTTAAATTTACCATGGGGACGTTAATTGCTAAAATATTCTTTACGCGTATCGCTAAATTTTTAAGTTGTTTGGAAAACCACGAAACGCAATCTACACTACGACGAGAATAATATTCGGATAACGAAACGTCATATGAGCAATGTACATAATATGCTATACTAAATACTTGGTGATGTTGGTATAAATTCTTTTCTTCTTCCTTCTTATTCGTCTTTGTCAGCACACATTCGAGGTCTGCGTATACGACAAAAGGAAGTCGTTCTTTGCGATTAAAGTTGTTGAACGCGAGCCACTTGTCCTTATCGCTCGGTAACCGGATAGCGCAGTCATTCATCTCTCTGCAGTCTACCATATGTGTCTGCAACTTGTCCTCAGACCCGAAATAATGCAAGCATCTGTAAAAGATAATAGCATTTATAAACACTTTATAATTATTTTATGATTATTTAATATATAATTTGCAATAAATATACGTACCGATCACAGATATATTTTCTACATTTGTCTTTGCTCAATTGCGAGCTGACAAGCCGGGATAGATTTTTTATCCAGGCGAAATGTCCAACGCTGTTGCTGTCTTGCATGTACAACAAGTTGATGTGTCTGTCTTTCTTTTCCTCCGAGAGATGTATCGGGACAATGTTCTTTTCTTCGATACTGTACACATTTATCGAAATGTCATTATGATGTTCAAATTTTTTAATTTGATTAATAGTCACTGGAAACTCAATGTCCTGGAGATTCAGCACTGTTGTGTAATGTGGATACGAAGATTTGTGATCCGCGTGTCTTTCAGCGGGATACAGTGCAGCGACCACAGCCCACGCGAAACATGCTGTGTCTTTTGATTTCACGTTAATCACTGCTCTCTTCATCATAATCTCCCGCGGCAATTTAATATGGCATCCCGCGCGCATTGGATTATACTTGTTTATATTTACAATTAAATTGATTATTCGCGACAATGCCCAACCACTATCGCGTTCCTGAAATTCTTCTAGTGATGCTAGCGTGGGCTCGATAATGCGGCGCTCGTACCATTCACGCAAATCGGAGGTGCGAAAGATTTCACAGTTTTTCGTATTGATAGTTTTATTGGCGCGTTTATCACCCGACACAAACTCACCATTAAACATAATGTTCACTTTCACACTAGTGTGTTTTTGCAACACTTTTTGCACGTGTCCGATCACAATGTCTTTGGCCTCCTCTAGAAATTGACGAGGTTCGATGTGATTGCTGTTTATCACCGCACCAGTCAAGATGCGGCTCTCGAACGCCGTATCAATCTCTCGCCATATGAGTCCGACGTCTCGCGAACTGCTTCCAGCACCTGCGTGTATAAAACGTCTGCGTACCGAATTCTTCAACCCTTCGAGACGCGCGATTTGGGAGACAAGCGATTGTCGAACTCCGATCGGTAATCGTGGACGTTTTATTCGACTTTGTTCTTCCAGTGATTCGATGTATTCGTCACATTGCTGCTCCCACACAATATATTCTTCAACCGAATTCACCCTTGTGGCTTGCTCCAACAAGCTTGCTTCCAATTGTGCCATATTTCTTTACTCGAGATGCACTTCTTGAACCTCTGACAAAGATATTGACATAGTATGCCTCTTTACCATCCTTTTAATTTGATCACTGACACTTGAAAAACTCGAGTATGTTGCGATTTTGTCACGTGCGGCTCATCGGCCTTGAAATTGATACATTTTGCGTCTAATATTTCATTAAGGATGGTGTCATAGCGACCATGCAGCTGTTTAAAAATTGCAATTTTGCACATTTTGCTAATAAACTAATTGTGAACACCTGGGGGATGACAGCAGCCTGTGCATTGGCGCTCGTGATACATTTAGCACATTTCGCAAGATTCATCTCAAGGTGATAGCAGCCGTGCATCGGCGCTTGAAAATTTTGAATATGTTGCATTTTTGCACATTTTGACCTTGACAATAATTCTAACATTTCATTTGAGGATGATGTCATAGCAGCCGCGCATCGACGCTTGAAAATTTTGAACATGTTGCATTTTGCACATTTTGACCTTGACAATAATTCTAACATTTCATTTGAGGATGATGTCATAGCGGCCAAACATTGGCGCTTGTGTTACATTTTTGCAAATCGGTTAATTGTGATTTTGTCACATACGGATTACGCAATTGTATCAACGCTTGAAATTGATTTGCGGTTCGTATACTTGGAAGAAGATACGCCCTGACTGCTACGTCATACAAGTATTTGGAAATAGGAATCAGCGTTGGAGTTATATCTTATGTGGAATTGGCTATTGGCTATAATCGATGCAATCAAATAATATTGCCTATTGAAACATGGAAATCGCTAATGTAGAAACGAGCTGATATTGAGCGGCTAACTGAAACTCCGCTATGGATTTGTGATTTGACACTTGAATTGGTTGACATGTCTACTTCAAAAATTATAAAGATTACATCATCTAATAATACTTTATACATGAAACCATCAACTTTATTATGTTTATTTAATTTTAAAAAATGTATAGATCATATGTATTCCTGGTTGTGTGAAAATCTGCATATTGTTACTGAAAAGTTTAAACAATTTGTAAATATTTAAAAAAATGTATAGATCATATGTATTCCTGGTTGTGTGAAAATCTGCATATTGTTACTGAAAAGTTTAAACAATTTGTAAATATTTTACAACTTGATAATATCTGCGATGTGAGCAATGCCGCAAAAATGATACGTGAAAGCCCTATGTTTGACAGCGATTCACTTATTGATTGTGAATTATTAGCTTGTGCTGTAAAAGATATTCTTCATAATGCTTGTAACAAATAAAAATTATTTTACTGTTAAACTGTATGTAATTATTTCTTTCCCAATAAGATATAGCTGACAAAATTATTTCTTCGCTCTCTGGTGATGTAAAAAGTGATGAGCTAGCCGAGACATGATACTCCAGTTAGAACAAGAGAGATGTAGAATTAAAATCATGAGGGGAGCAACATTATAATATGTGTACCGTCATAAAGTTTTTAACATTTGACGAGTTAAAGTGTCCTGGACGAAGTGCAAGTGAGAAGAAACAAATGAATATAGAAGATAGTGATGAAGATGTGGTTATTGATGAAGACAATGATGAAGACATTGAAATAAATGTTGAAGAAGCGGACAATGAAGAGGAAGACATGGATATCGAAGAAGTGAACAATGAAGAATCATCCGATGATGACATAGGAATTTTAAAAGATTCTGATTATGATAGTGATTGCAGTGAGTGTGTTGATAAACGCGTGAAACGTTTAAAACCGACAGACATTAGAAACATTGATGAGCTACTGAAAATGTGTTGCATTTCTTTTTACTATAGAGTTTATAATGATAAATTTTGCACAGCGTGTTTCCTGCGAGTTAATGACTTGTACACGCATGCTTGTGCTGTGCGTGAACATGAAACTGAAAAATACGTTTATCTTTTGGGAGATAGATGTTGTGAGTGCAGAGGTTCAATATCCCAAATACTATCGTGCAATCTGTGTCCTATTTGCACAAAATAAACTTGCATAAACTATTATAGTGAGTATATATATTAGTGATTAATTAAAAACATTCCATGTGTATCGAAAAATGGCGAACAATATGGGGGAAATCGAAGCATTAAAACGGCATCTGTGGAGTCATTTCCTTTGGGTGGATTCGAAAAGAGAATGCGCTGTGTGGGAGGATCAATGTGACACGTGTATCGAGTTGTTGATGGAAGAGCAAAAACAAATTGATTGTGAACATTTGGAAGATTATTATTATGCATTGCTTCGCGCTCGAATTGCACGCCTCGAGGGTTTAAAGTACTCATTACGCAGACTTTTCGAACCTGGTGTCAGTGTTCCAGCGATATCGGGAAATAATCCAGTGAGTTCGATCGTGCAAGCGATACAAAGTCGAGAGATCGGTTTAAAAAAATCTTATACAGAACACCTATACTCGCACTGGGGACTTCATAATTTCTATGCAGCAGAATTCAACCTACCATCAACACCATCACCATCATCACCACCATCACCACCATCACCACCATCACCACCATCGCCACTATCACCATCATCACCATCATCACTGTTCGATGAACTTTTCGGATTCGTTCCCGAAGATTTTAATGATTGGTAATATTGTAAGTATATTTAATCTATTTTTGTAATATATATTAAAATTAATAATAAATTTTTACTTTTGTTTCAGTAGACTGGTAGATAGAGACCATCGTATAATGGTTACCGTAAGAAGATGGAACCGCCGCCCTCCCTAACATATATATTTTAATCTTAATCTTATATTTTATTATTAATATATCTCTTTATATCTTTTTATATTATATTCTTATATTCATTATATTCCTATATTCTGTATTATATATTCATATATTATATTTTTCTTTGTTGTTTTTCTTATATTTTATATATTTTCATTTTTATATTTTGAATTCACAAACACACACATGTGTATACACATACCTATTTTATAAATAAACATTATTTTAAATATTAATTAAAAATATTAAATAAATGTATTTATTTTAGAATAAGTCCTCTCTCCTTTCCTCCTATTAAAATCTTATTATTTTAAAAAAATATTAAAAGAAAAAAAAATATTAAAAGAAAAAAAAATATTAATTAAAAATAAAGTCTCTCTTGCGTATGCCTCTCGCGCTCTCCTTCGCTGCATCAGCTCTCGCGCTCTCCATCGTCGCATCATCTCGCAACATCTCTCTCGCTCTTGCATATACGCCTCGCTTGCGTCATCTCTCTCGCGTGCTCTCCCTCGCGCTCTCCTTCGCGAACGCCTCGCGTCATCTTGTCGCTGCGCTACCTCGCACTATCTCGCGACCGCTATCTCTCTCGCTCTCGCGCTCTCCATCGTCGCATCATCTCGCAACATCTCTTTCGCTCTTGCATATACGCCTCGCTTGCGTCATCTCTCTCGCGTGCGCCTCGCGCTCTCCTTCGCGAACGCCTCGCGTCATCTTGTCGCTGCGCTACCTCGCACTATCTCGCGACCGCTATCTCTCTCGCTCTCGCGCTCTCCATCGTCGCATCATCTCGCAACATCTCTCTCGCTCTTGCATATACGCCTCGCTTGCGTCATCTCTCTCGCTTGCGCCTCGCGCTCTCCTTCGCGAACGCCTCGCGTCATCTTGTCGCTGCACTACCTCGCACTATCTCGCGACCGCTATCTCTCTCGCTCTTGCATATACGCCTCGCTGCATCATCTTGCGACCGCTATCTCTCTTTCGCGAACGTCTCTCTCGCGCCATCTCTCTCTCTCGCGTTCGTCTCGCGCTCTCCTTCGCGTTCCTCTCTCCCCGCGGACCCCTCGCGGACCCGGCTCCAAAATCGCGGACGCTCCCCCTCCCCGCGGACCCCTCGCGGTACATCGCGGACGCTTCCCCCTCCCCGCGGCCTCCTCGCGGACGCCTCCCCCTCCCCGCGGACCCCTCGTGGACGCTTCCCCCTCCCCGCGGACCCCTCGCGGACGCTTCCCCCTCCCCGCGTGACGTCATTCCCCCGCGCCCGCGGAACGGGGTGAATGGCCTAAACTGGGTTAGAACCCGCCTAGTATATCTACTCCGGGGATATGGAATTCAATTGGAAGTGCGTTTATCACGTGATTTAATAGTCCTCTACCTATTTTTTTCGTTGATATTCGCTGCAATCCTTTATCATCGGCGCTGGACCGTCGATGTGCGTTCGCTGCCACGGTCGATCGTAATGTTCGAAACATCGGCGACAGGCCTGAATCTCTGGATCCGCCTTTATGTGTTCCGGGAGCTTGTCCCACACGTAGTGGATGTGACTTTTACATCGCAGTAAAACTGCTTTTGGCACAAATTGCAACTGTTCGGCGCTTAAACCGTGAATATTGGAAGCACTTGTTAGCAGAACAAACATTTTTTCGTTACTGAGCGATTCGTGGTTCCTCGCAGCTATAAATAGGCAGGCGTTCGATTCAATCGGGGGAGTGGGAAAATGAGATTCGTGCGACAACCGCTTTGACGCTTCGCGTGACGAATTGCGACGAAAGATTACGCTCGGTGGGAGACAACGCGGAGATGAGCAGACACGGTACGATGTTGCCGACTACTATACACGCGATCGTATGCAGCCCCTCGAATTGCGGTAAAACTAACGTCTTGATTAGTTTGATAGAAAGCCCGCACGGTGTTTGCTTCTAAAACGTGTACGTGTACTCAAAGTTACTACAACAACCGAAATATCGGTATCTAGAGAATTTGTTGACGTCGATCGACGAAATCGGCTACTTTACATTCTCCAATAACAGTGACGTCATTCCACCGAGCGAGGCACGTTCAAACTCGATTTTCGTCTTTGACGACGTGGCGTGTGACAAGCAAGATACGATAAGAGATTACTTTTCAATGGGACGCCACTCGAACGTTGATTGCTTTTATCTCTGTCAGACGTACGCGAGAATACCAAAACATCTTATACGCGACAACGCGAACTGATCTTGTTTAAACAGGACGGTACCAACTTGAAACACGTGTACAACGGTCATGTAAACACCGACATGTCGTACGAGGATTTCAGTAAATTATGTCGTATTTGTTGGCAACAAAAGTTTGGATTCCTAGTGATAGACAAGGCCAGCTCGCTTACAAACGGGCGATACAGAAAAGGATTTAACGAGTTTGCGATACCGCAAAACGATTAGTCGCTGCCGATATTCTGTCGAGAAGAGTGAAACGCGAGCATTCTGCAGACATGGCTATTAGCGATAACATTCGCGAGCATATAAAGATTGCGAAGGAAATTGTGAAAACGAGCGAATCGATCCGTAAGAAACATCGTGCTTTAAAGACTGGTAAGATCGATGACGATATCGCAGTCAAGACTCACTTTAAACCTATTATTGAACCGCTACAAAAGATTATCGACAACGCGAGCTTGATCGCAGTGAAAAACGAACTGGAGAGTAATGCTGACGTGAAAATTAAAACGTTACCCGCTGTTAAGCGGTAAGAGAAGGAAGAAGATGCGACACCGAAAAAGAGAAAACGGCCAAACACAAATCGCTCATCGACACCACGTACATCGGACGAATTTTTACTGGATGAACCACCGATAACCTCTACACCGTCCACCTCTACACAGTCCGCGACAACGAGAATCGTACCATTTACAATACCCGAATCACTCGCAAACGAAAATGTTTTCGAAACCACAAGCAATTCACTCGAAACATCCGTTCGAAACGTGTTACAAACGTCGGAAGGTCAAGAAATGTTGCGAGAGCATTTGGAGCCACTGGGACAAAAATACATGGGCGCTCTCGGTGGCGACGAAAAAAACGAGATCGATCACGTATATGGTGTCTGTTTCGACAAGGATGAAATGTTGCTCGGTAACAAACGATTCGACATGGATAAATATGATTCTATAATTATAGACAAAGTGAAGTACACCTGGATTATACGAGCTAGTCTTCAAGAGGATTCCCGTTATTTACACGGAAGACGATATGCAAAAAATACAAGAGCATATTATTGGCGACGAACGCGCATAAACGCAAATATGATACGCAAGGTCAATTACGGAGCAACAGGGGATACAAATACAAACAAATAATCGCACCGTTGATGTCGATCGAACCGAAAACGAAAAAATCTGGAAAGGGTGTATTCATGCCTCAAGCGATGACGCTAACCGACAATAAAATCGATTACGTGCACTGAGATGACCCCAAAGAGCTAGTGGATCGGCTACGATTGCTCAACGATTCACGCAGAGCTGGCCACAACGCTCACGACAACGAGATCTTATCATCGAAGAACTTCGCGAAGTTGGCATTATTATAAATTCAACGGGGTCTTGGCAAAACTAATCAGTCGATCGGTGATTCGCATCGAAAAATGCCTATCAACAAAGGGTATTTCCCATTATAATAGTCGAAATGCCCTGACTCTGCTTTTCGAAAAAAACTTATTGGAACTTATTTGTAAATTAAAAAGAATAACTTTTATCACCCTGCCCGCCTCCCCCTCCACCCTCACCATCCTGGGGTGGCTAAAAACCCTTTTCTTGTATATTAATTTTTTTCTCGGAAATTTCCCGCTAAACAAATCTATAAAAATTTGAGTATATAGGGGTTATACACCAAAATATACCCAAATTTTTTTAGATTTTTCCAAGGTCATCTTCAAGGTAAAAAAATTCCGAAAATGTTTAAATCGTTATAACATTAAACAAAAAACCATACATCGAATTTTTTCTTTTTAAAATACGTATTCTAATTTGTTACAAATACACCAACTAATTTTTTTAAGTTTCCATGGGTGCGCCGTCTTCAAAAACGCGAAAAATCGTTTGTTTTAAGTTATTTTGCCTTCTATCTCGGGAACGCCGAGGTCGAAATATCTGAAAAATAAATTTTTTATTTAGTATAATTTATTATAAAAATATATTTAGTAAAGATATACCTAAATGGTATATAGGGGCCATACACCAAAATATACCCAAATTTTGTTAGATTTTTCCAAGGTCATCTTCAAGCTAAAAAATTCAAAATAATTTAAAACCGTTATATTTTTAAAGCTAAAAGGGCGGCAATCCCAGATTTTTTAAAAACATGTATTTTAATTAATTTCAAATTCTCCAATAATTTTTATACAGGTTTGAGTGGTAGGCCGTATTTAAAATGACGAGAAACCATATTTTTTACCATTTTCTAATTATTTGTATAAGTTGCGTGGCACTTTCAGAGTCACTCTCAAACACCTTTAGATTTATTTAATAACCTTTTGTCAATTAGAGCTGGCAAATATTCATGCAGTTTTTAAAGTATTATATGTGTCCGGGAGGTCCGAGAGTCTAGAAGAAGATAGCGCCGATATCGAGATATCGCTCCTTATAAACAAATGACGAGCGAAGGAATGTGGAAGGAGAGTAGAGAGAACGAGACGGGCAGTCGCTCTTAGATCACGAATGCGAGCGGGGGATCAATTATCCCCTGGGACATAAGTGTACTTAATACGTCGGTTAAGACCGAAATAAACTTCTCCTCTTATTCCATTTTCTCGTGCGTTATTGCTACTCAAATCCCGATACCGTTCGTAACAATATGCTTTCCCTAACAGAGCGCAACATATCAGAAAGACGTTCAGAGAACATCCTAACATCCTCTGGATGTCCCTTGAACGTTTTTCGGATATGTTGTGCTGTTAGGGAAAGCATATAATACTTTAAAAACTGCATAAATGTTTGCCAGCTCTAATTGACAAAAGGTTATTGAATAAATCTAAAGGTGTTTGAGTGACTCTGAAGGTGCCACGCAACTTATTCAACTAATTAGACAATGGCAAAAAAAATTTTTTTCGTCATTTTGAATACGGCCCACCACTCAAACCTGTATAAAAATTATTGGAAAATTTGAAATTAATTAAAATACATGTTTTAAAAAAATCTGGGATTGCCGCACTTTTAAGGTACTTTTACATGGTAGCATCGAGCATCGAGCATCTGCGCAGAAACTCATGGTGCAGATGTTAAATGAAATAGATTCTAGCTTTTTGCTGCTAACAACATAATGAGTCATACGAATACGGTCAAGATCAAAAGTTATATTTTAATATGCACACATTAGTACTGAAAAATAATGATATTAATTACATTCATTTATATTTGTTATCTTTATTAATATTATTAGCAAGACGCTAAATTCTATCTCATTTGAGATCTGCGCAAACGCAGACGCTTGACGCTTGATGCTACCATGTAAAAGCACCTTTAGCTTTGAAAATATAACGGTTTTTAATAGTTTTTAATTTTTTTTATCTTGAAGATGACCTTGAAAAAATCTAACAAAATTTGGGTATATTTTGGTGTATGGCCCCTATATACCTAAATTTTTTCAGATATTTCGACTTCGGCGTTCCCGAGATAGAAGGCAAAATAACTTAAAACAAACGATTTTTCGCGTTTTTGAAGACGGCGCACGAATGGAAACTTAAAAAAATTGGTTGGTATATTTATGACAAATTAGAATACGTATTTTAAAAAGAAAAATTTCGATGTATGGTTTTTTGTTTTAATGTTATAACGATTTAAACTTTTTTGGAATCAATTAAAGATTACCTTTTTTTTGTATCGCAGGGGAAATCTCCAAGGAGATACCCTGGTTCCGCGGGGACGGAACTTAGGGTTATGTGGGTTTTAGAGCAGACGCGCCCCGACCCACTAAAACCCCATGCGGTGGCCATCTCGGGCAGTGGTTGGGACCCTCCGGGAACGGGCAGTTGCAATACTTCCGGAGGGTCCCAGCCTAACCTGACCCGTGGGTTCCCTGTCCAGCCGAGTGTGGTGGACTGCGAACCCCGCTCCTCCCTTTGTTTTAAGAGGAGCTCTTCCCTAGTTGCGGCGCGGAGGGGCCACACCTCCACGCCGCGCCCTCTCGGGAGGGGGTTGATGTACCCTCCTGGCGGCGGGACGAGGGTTCGAGTCTCCCGCTCGAAACCCCCGTCCCCTTTCCACCCTTCTATGCAGGGGAAAGGGTATCTTCCTTTATCTGCGGGGCCTGACCCTCCCCTGGTCTCCGCCTCGGCGAGGACCCCTTCCTCGTCCAGGCCACCAGGTAGGGTCATCCCTTTCCTCACGGGACTCGGGGGTAAGAGCTCGTCCTCCCCGCCTCTCCCTCTCTCTCTCTCGGCCGTCTCCTTCTGCAGCATTACTTTGTTGCAGAAGGAGACTACCGCTTTCCATGTTTCTTCAATCCCGACCATCTCTTTGACGACGGCCGGGAGCGATAAATCCTCCCCTATTACATCTGTGAGGACACGGCGCTCCTCTACCCACGCTGGGCAATGCTCCAGCGTGTGCTGCGCCGTGTCCTCTTCTTCCTCGCAGTGGTGGCACTGCGTCATGCTTTCCTTCCCGATTTTACACAGGTACTCCCCGAAACAGTCGTGTCCGGAGAGCACCTGCGTAAGGTGGAACGACATTTTGCTGCCGCGGGGCCTGCCCATCCACTCTTCCAGTACAGGCCTCACGGCCCCGACAACCCGTGTTCCCGAGGCTGTCGGAGGAATGGAAGCAAACTACTCCCTCCACTCCTCCGCCAGCTGTTGCCGGGTCTGGAGTCTCACGACACCACGGACACTGTCGGTGACAGGTACTCCCAGTCCATGGAGCTCCTTGATTCGCTCGTGCACCCTTGCGTGTGCGCGAGCTACAAGCTCCATGGGCGGGAGACCCGCCAGCACCGAGGCCGCCGCATGCGACACCATCCTATAACCACGGATGACGCGGATGGCCACTCTGCGCTGAATGCGGCGCAGCACATCCCATATATGTTTTGTGGCCACCGCCTCGCCCGCCCATACCGGTGCCCCATAAAGGGCCACCGAGTTGACGGTGTTCGCATATAAGCAGCGCACACGATCGTCCGGTCCTCCCAGGTTTGGCAGCAGCCGGCTCAGGGCTGCTGCCATCCTATCCATCTTGTCGACCAGTCGATCTGTGGTCGCGAAAACTCCATCTTCCGTCCAGCTGGAGCCCAAGGTACTTCATACTGCTCCCCAGCCGGACGGGAATGTCGTCCACCCTTATATGGGCCACTGGTGGTCTCCCATGGTGGCCATCATGGAAAAAGATGGCCTCCGTTTTCTTGGGAGCCACCCTTAGGCCCATATTCTTTTTGGATCGCACGACGCGTGCCACCGCGAGGTTCGCCGTTCTCGTTGCTTCCCCCCAGTCCTCTACCCCGGCTAATAGCAATGTGTCGTCTGCATAGCAGACGACATTGCAGCCTGGAGGGAGGGCAGTCCGTAGTATGCGGTCGTACGCGACGTCCCAAAGTAGGGGTTCCAGGACTGACCCCTGCGGGACACCGCAGTACATCTCCCTCTGGCATTGGGCACCGTTCTTGTCGCGGCACCCCAGGCCCCTGTTCCGGAAATAGGACTTTATAACCTCCACGAGGTATTGGGGGACACCATGATATAACAAGGCGTCCCTCACCTTTCCCAAGGACAGGGTGTTGAAAGCATTAGTAATATCTAATGATATTGCTACAACCACCCTGCCCTCCTTCGTGTTAGACTCAACGAGGGAACGGACGCGAAGGATCGTGTCCGTTGTCAACCTTCCCTCGCGGAATCCAAACTGCTCCTCGTGGAGGTTTGATCCTATCTCCCTTAGGTGCCGGGCAATTCGATTCGCTATTATTCTCTCTAATAGCTTGCCGATCTCGTCCAGCAAACAGATGGGCCTGTATGCCGAGGGAGTTCCCGCCGGTCTGCCCCCTTTTGGGATGAGGACCACGTTGGCCCTCTCCCAGACTGGGGGGAAGTATCCTTCTCGTAAACAGTCCGTGAAAAGCCGCTGAACTGGATCGGACAAGTGGGCCAAGGCCAGGACCCAGACCTGGCCGGGTATCCCGTCGGGACCCGGGGTTTTGTTTCCCCGGGTCCGAAGTCTCTTGATACACCCAGCCATCTCGTCGCTGGTTACTGCGAAGTCCTCGCCCCACTCCACGGGTTCCCGTACGAGCAATTCGGGAATCCTTTCCGCTCTCGGGAAGAGCGTGGAGAGGGTGATTTCGAGGACTCCCGGGTCCAGCGACTCCGTCACTGGGAGCGCCCAGTGTCTGATCTTGTTCATAACAATCTTGTATGGGCGCCCCCATGGGTCCGAGTCCAGAGTGAGCAACTGCTCATCCCAAGCTCGTGCCTTGGCCCGTCTAATGGCAGCGCTGAGGGCTCTTTTTGCTTCTCGATAAGCCCCCAATGCATCCTCCGTCTCCTCGGCATGGCCGCGTCTTCTCGATCTTGTGAAGCGGCGCCTGGCTTGAACCGAGGTATTGCGCAATTCCGCTATTTCCTCGGTCCACCAGTACGCCGCTCTTCGCGGCCTGGGTTTGGCTCGGGGCATGGCAAAATCGCATGCTCTTGTCATTAGGTCCCCGAGCCATTCCACCTGGCCCTCCACATCTCGTGGCATTTCTGCGCCAGGCCAGGTCGCCGGGAGTACGACGGCCATCAGCTTGTCCGCATCCAGCTTTTTAAGGGCCCACCTTCTGGATGGCGCATCCCCCTCTCCCTGGCGGCGGTCCAGCACCCCCCGGCGGGTGATGTCGACCCTCATCTGAATGTAGAGATGGTCAGAGAGGGTCTCTTGCTCCATCACCCGCCAGTTGTCTACTCGGTCCGCCGCAGAGGGAGAGGCCCAGTGAGATCCACGATAGACTCCCCCTGCGGCCGGACTAGGGTGCTGCTCGTGCCTCTGTTTAGGATACAGAGGCCGAGTACCGCCGCCCAGTCCTCCAGGACCCTGCCCCTAGGATCAGTACGCCGGGAACCCCAGCGCACCGACCAAGCATTGAAGTCCCCGGCCACTATGATCGGTTCGGGGAGCCTTCGCTGGACGAGTATCGAGATTTCGTCCAGGATGTCCCCGAACTGGACAAGGTCCACTCGTGGGGGGATGTAACAACCTACCACCCAGAGCGGGCCCCATTCAACGGCTATATGGGCTCTTCCCACCCCCGATCTTGGTGCAGGGGGGAGAGCCCGTCTCCTGTCCCCAAGTTATGGCCACCGAGCCGACCGCGTCCTCCGCCCAACAGGGGTGACGGAACGCGGTACGGCTCGGCCGCCACTTCGATCCCGTATTTCCCTTCTGCCAGAGCGTGCAGGAAGAGATCCTGCGCCCTGGCACAGTAATTCAAATTGGTCTGGAGGAGGCCTATTTTCTCCATTTATCGGGATTCTTAGGACCTCCTCCATGACCACCTCCATGGGTTGCTCCGGCTTTCCCTGTGCCGGGGCCTCCTCAACTGCTGCCTTCGCCTTCTCCTCCTTCTGCGAGATCCCCCTTGCCCCAGGTTTCCTCTGGGGCTTGGGGGGTTCCCGCTCCTCCTCCTGCGCCTGTTTGTTGCGGGAGGCTCCTCCTTCTTCTTTCCCCCCGGCGCTGTCTTCTCCTGTGTCTGCTTGCTGTTGCTGCCGCCCTTTCCCCTACTCTTTTTCTTCGGGTGGCAACTGTCGCTGCCGACCCTATGGTTCGCCGGCAACCCAACCTCCGCGCATAGGACACACCTCGTTTTTGCGGCGTATCCACTGGCCTTATGACCGGGTGCACCGCAGTTGTAGCACGCGCCCCTGCGATCAGTCGTACTGGTGCAGGTCCCCTGCACGTGGCCCCTCTCTAAACACTTGTGGCATTGGAGGGGGCCTCATTTTCAGGGACTCCACTGCCGCTATTATACATCCCACTTGAATTTTACTTACGGCGGCCACCTTGTTTGCCGCCGCAAGTGGGCATTGGACCCAGAGGGTCCCCATGGCCCTGGGGAGGAATCGTATTCCCCCCGTTTTAATTTCAGTGGCCGGGCAGCCCCCGATTCTCGCTATCTCCGCCACCACCTCGTTTATGGTGGCGGATTCGTCTAGGCCACGCACCCTAAGTTCGCCTCTTTTGGCGGGACGCGCAACCCGAATCCCCTCTTTTTCCTTGAGGGCCTCCCGTAGCTTTTGGGCAAAGAGGTCCGCCTTCCTAATCTTATCTTGCCCTAGTATTTCATATACCAGGGCCCCCGTGACGGCTCTGCGAACCTTAACCCTCTCTATCTGAAGGTCCGTCAGATTTATCTCCTGGCGGGCCATACGAATCGCTTCGCCGTATTGCCCTTCCGGGCATGTAATCGTTACGGCTGCTGTCCTTGGTGTCTTCCGCGCCTTTCCGATGCCGGCATTTTGGGTTGCCTTCTCCTTAGGTACCCTCTGGGTTAGAGGGAGAGAGGCTTGTGCCTTGCCGACGTTCGCGGAAGGCTTAGAGGGCTGGCTGGTGTTGGCCCTCTCTCTCCTCCTCTCCCTTCTTCCCACCACCTTCGCCCAGGTGTCCTGGGTCTGCAAAGGCGGCTGGAGACCGAGAGGCCTCTAGTGCCTGAGGAAGACTCTTGTGGCCTGGCCACACCTACACTTGATAGCCCGGCCTCCCTTATCTTGGCGGTATTTTTGATCGTCTCTTGCCGGTCATTGTCTCTCTACGGAGCCGGCTTCTTCCTCCCCTTTTTCTTTTTCTCTCCCTCACTGGGCCGAGCAGGGACCGCGGCTCCTGCCGCGGCGGACTGTGGGCCCTGCTGAGCGGAGGATTTCCCCTTTTTCCCCTTATTTCCTCCTTCCTGGGGCCGGGCAGGGACCGTGATTTTGGTCACGGCGAACTGTGGGTCCCATTTGGGAGGGGAGGTCTTCTCCGAGTGTGGGAGGGGTTGATTTTGGGGCACATTTGCGCCCCTCTCCAGTCTCTACCCCTCCTATCGAGGAGACGCTCTATATTGATTGTTAGCGCGTCATACGCTCGGCGGCTCTCCTCCGTAGTCACTCCGGGAGGGTACGTCCTTCCCAGCTCCTTTGCCACCCCTCTAATGGGGGGGCCTGCGTATTGGAGCCGAAGAGGGCGTTTCTTCCCCCATCACCTCTATTTCCGTCCCTTTCTCCGCCTGCACTATGGGTTTCGTAGCGGGGAGGGTTTGTTTCTCGTCCGCCGCCGCCTCCTTGACGGGCACTTCCCCATCCCTATTCATGGGCCTCTCATTCTGCCCAGCCCCTCCCCTCTTCATCTCTAAATAATCCCTCATATCATTATGAAGGCGCAGATTTTCCACCCTTAGCTCCTGGACTTGCCTCTTAAGGGCCTCCTTCTCATCTTCCTCTCCTCCTGCTGTTGTGGCCGTCCCTGCTATTGGGGCTCTTATAGCGAGGGTATGTAGTGCAGCCTGTAGCAGGCACGCTGCCTCCTCTATCTCCTTCCTGACAGTCCCCTTCGCATTCTTGAAGCGGATTGCTATCTGCTTGAGAACCGTCGCGCTGTCCATAGATTGGGCGGAGATATCCATGAGGGGTGCATACCTCATCTCGTCAAGGTGGTCCGACACCTTCCGCTCCAATCTCTCCCATGCTTGGCTGTCGATCGGTGAGGTGTTCGGATCGAGCATTTCTCTCTTTTCCTCCTCTTCTCATCTTCGTTGCTCCTCCGCCCTCTTTGCCTTCAGTCTTTCGTAGTCCTCTGTCTTGACAGGGCGGCCCTGCTTCCTTTTTCCGGAAGAGACTTCTCCCTCACGTCGGGGACGTAGCTATAGTCCTTCTCGCTAGTCTCTTGACCATATTCCGAGGCTTTTGAGGTGCCCGGTCTTGCCTCCACGTCTTCTCTTCGCAGGCGGATGGTAACCTGCTTCATTTCCGTCACTCTAGGCTTGGATGATTGCGGGCCTGTCCGTGCTCTCAGCCTCGGTCCCTCTGTCTCTCCCTCCTCTTCCTTCGTGTGTAGGTTTTGTTGTTATTTCATTATTTATTTCTTACCACGTTCCCGCTGCAGCTCCGTTACCCGGGTATACCCTCACCGTCCAGATGGTGCCCCGAAACATGACCGGCCACACCCCACTGGCCGGGCCCCGAGTCCTCCCGGGGGGGGGGGGGTGACATAGCCTCAGGCCGGGGGGAATACCGCACCCCGGCACTGGGCTCCGAGCCCCTTACTGGCCCTGCAGGGGTTTTTCACGCCCCACGCAGGGTTTTCAGGGGTCCCCCACCTCCGACTGTGGGGCACTGCAGCGGGCGGCGCCACCCGGGGGGCCCCACGGACGGATGGGACAGGGTCGCCGCTCCCCGGCCCTGTCTTGCCCGCCGTGGCGACCAGCCGCCCCCCTATCGGTGATCAAATCCGAGTCGGGGGCATCGCCTCCACCAGTTGGTCGCTTCGGAAGGGAAGCGGTCGCTTCCGATTGGTGGTAACTTCTCTCGTCGCCGGGCCCCGTCTCGGAATATGTCCGAGCGGCCCCGGCGACCGGCCGCGGCGCTGGGCCTCCAGGGCCAAAGACCCCCTCGATCCCCGCATGGCGGCCGTAAAACTCCGTTCCCGACCCTGCCTCGGAATATGTCCGAGCGGCCCGGGAGCGGTCTAGCACAGCGGGTCCGGAGGCTTCCGGACTCCCGGATATCTCTGGGAGTATCACCCCACTGGCCGTCCATCCCAAGGAGCGATACGTCGCTCCTCAATCCCACCCCGCGGCCCCCGCCGCAACAAGCCCCACCCCAGGACCCCCCGGAAAAAAACGCACCCCCCAAAGTAAAACCCCAGACGGTGCATCCCCCCAAGCAAACCCCAGAATGCGAGAACGAAACGGCAGAAGCCGCAGAAAGCGTACTAAGTACATACTTAGTACTGGTAGCTCTTAGCACCCATCTCTCTGCGAGATGGATGAGCCCTCCCACCACGACAAGGTGGCTACCAACGGGAGAGATTAAAGATGACCTTGGAAAAATCTAAATAAATTTGGGTATATTTTGGTGTATGATCCCTATATACTCAAATTTTTACAAATTTTTTAGCAGGAAATTTCCGAAAAAAAATTAATATACAAGAAAAGAGGTTTTTAGCCACCCCAGGAAGGAGAGGGAGGAGTGGGAGGCGGCCAAGGTGATAGAAGTTCACCCGGGAGCCCGTGGAGTGAGGCAAGGACCTCGAGGTAACCGGCGACGAGATAGCCGGGGTTATCAAGAGACTACGGTCCCGGGAAAACAAGGCCCCGGGCCCAGACGGGATACCCGGCCGGATCTGGGTCCATGCTTTGGCCCACCTGTCCGAGACTGTTCGACGGCTGTTTACAAACTGCCTCAGGGAAGGATATTTCCCCCCAGTCTGGGAGAGGGCCACGGTGGTCCTCATCCCGAAGGCGGGCAAGCCAGCGGGAACCCCCACGGCATACAGGCCGATATGTTTGCTGGATGAGATCGGTAAACTACTTGAACGAATAATAGCAAACCGACTCATCCGGCACCTGAAGAATGTGGGACCTGATCTCCACAGGGACCAGTTTGGATTCCGCGAGGGAAGATCGACGACGGACGTGATACTCCGAGTCCGATCCCTCGTGGAGTCCAACACTGAAGAGGGCAAGCTGACGGTGGCTATATCATTAGATATAACTAATGCCTTTAACACCCTGCCCTGGGGAAAGGTGAGGGACGCCCTGGAACATCATGGCGTCCCTCAATATCTGGTGGAGATCACTAGATCCTATTTCAGGAATAGAAGCCTAGGGTACCGCGACGGTGTCCAATGCCAGAGGGGGATGTACTGCGGTGTCCCACAGGGATCGGTTTTAGGACCCCTACTCTGGGACATCGCGTACGACCGCATCTTGAGGACTGCCCTCCCCCCCGGCTGCAGTGTGCTACGCAGATGACACATTGCTGCTGGCCGGGGGAGAAGACTGGGGGGAATCAATCGGGACGGCCAACCTTGCGGTGGCCTGCGTTGTGCGAGCGATCAAGTATATGGGCCTAAAGGTGGCTCCCTGAAAAACGGAGGCCATCTTTTTTCATGATGGCCTCCACGGGAGGCCACCTGTGGCCCATATAAGGGTGGACGACACTCCCGTCCGGCTAGAAACCAGCCTCAAATACTTAGGGCTACAGCTGAACGGGGAGAGAGAGAGAGAGAGAGAGAGAGAGAGAGAGAGAGAGAGAGAGAGAGAGAGAGAGAGAGAGAGAGAGAGAGAGAGAGAAAGCATGTATAATATTTATTAAAGCGCTCTGGGACATTAGTCCCCTCAAGCGCACCAATATTTTCAGAAATACACTTAATCTTATTTAACATATAATTAAAATATCGCATTTGAGTGTGTGAAAATATAAATTATGAATATGTGTGTGTGTAAGTGAGTTGGATGTGTGTGATCTGATGTGTAATTATGTAGCATTATATCCTGTCTTACATAGTGTTCTCGAGTGAAAATTAAGAACTTCAATGAGTGTGAGTTTGGTGTGCTCGTGATCCTTGAAGGGTGTCATTGTTCAAGTAAGTGAAGATAAAGCTTGCACTTGAAACTCTCAAGTGATTTCTCGTTCCGAATATGCGGCCGGAGATCGTTCCAGAGTTTTGAGGCCGTAATTCTGAACGAGCGTTTGTAAGTCTCCGTTCTGCACAAGGGCAAGGAAAGGAGATCCTCTGAGGCCCTGGTTTTTCTATTTGTGACAGTTGATTTGAAGCAGAGGCCATTGTAGATTAGACTTGGTTTACGTGTGTTAATGATGTTAAAAAGTAAGCTGCCGACTAGGTATTTTCTTCTAGCACCAATCTTGAGCCAACGAAGCTCGCGATAGTATGGCGTCATGTGTTCATCCCGTCTGACATTTAGTGCAAATCTTATGCAAGCGTTTAATGCCCTGTATAGCTGTGTTTTGTTGATCAGTGATATCTGTCAGTGCTGCGCCGCAGTAGTCTATATGTGGGAAGATAAGCGAGACTATTAATCGTACTTTTAATTCTTTGGGTAGCAGATGTTTCAACAGTTTAAGTTGATAAAGTTTAGTACGTATGTTTTTAATGACTTTTTCTATATGCAGGCTCCAGGATAGAGTGTTCGTGATAGTGATACCCAGGTATTTTACTTGCGTAGAGAGTTTTATGACAGACTCGTTTATATTGATATCCGGCAGGTGCTCGTGATCTATCGCGTTTATATATCTTGCTGTGCCAAAGATGATTGCCTGTGTCTTTGCCGGGTTTAGCGTCAGTCTATTTCGTTTTATCCAGCTTACAATTGAATTTATATCCTCATTCATGTGGCTTATTCCATTTAACAGCTTGGATGGTTCGCAGTGCAGATAAATCTGAAGATCATCTGCATAGCAGTTGTGTTTGCAGTGACGTAGCACATCTCTTATGTCCGAGATGTATATTGCAAATAGCAGAGGGCCTAGTACTGACCCTTGAGGGACTCCCACCGTGTTATCTACTACTGATGAGATCGTTCCCTCATAGCCATTTCGTACTGCTTGCGTTCTTTCCTCCAGATAAGATGCCATCCAACGTAGTGTAGCGTTCGAAAGTCCTATTTGTTGTAGTTTCTTGAGGAGCGTCCCATGATGTACTCTATCAAATGCTTTGGTAAAATCGAAGAAGATGGAGATGGTAACCTTCCTATTGTCAGCTGCTTGGCGTGTATCATCGAGCATTCTAATAATGCAGGTCTGCGTGGATGAATGTCTCTTATATACAAATTGATTAGGATCCATTAGATCATTCTCCGTTAAGAACTCAATCAGCTGATCTGATACTATTTTTTCTAGAGCTTTTGAGAGAAACGGTAGTATTGAAATAGGCCTATAGTGATGTACCGAGGTTGGGTTCTTAATTTTGGGTATTGGCGTGATGATTGCTGACCTCCACGCCGTTGGTACCACTCCATGCATCAGCGAGTAATTGAACATATGCTCAATGATTGGCATTATGTTGGCTAAAGCTATGTTTATGAGTTTGGCTGAGACTTCATCTATTCCTATAGCTCCTGACTTTATATTTGAAAGAGATTTACTTATATGTTTAGGCGTGACATATTTAAAGTAGAATTTACCATCTTCAAAATTTCCCTCTGGCAGGAAGAGAGGATCCACCATGTTTGTTGCTTTTTCCGACACCCGATCATTCACACCTGCAAAGGATCTGTTTAGCTCCTCGACAGAGTATGCAAGCTTTTTGTACGAGTCTTTCCCTTTTATTAAGCCCAAGTGCCTTAGCGTATTCCATATATTTGCTGGTTTATCCTTTTGACTGAAAATATTCATGTAATAGGTTTTCTTTGCTGACCGAATTAAGTTCTAAGTGTTGTTTCTCAAGATCTTGAACCTTCCGTAACTGGCAACGTTTCTGCATATACGCCAGGTCCTTCTGGCTATATTTCTCTCTCTCATGGCAGCCCGAATGTCTGCCGTTATCCATGGAGCAGGCAGATTTTTATAGTTGATTCGCTTTAGTGGAGCATGCTTGTTATAACATTTCATTAATTTTTCATTGAAAATACTTACTTTTTTATACATACATGCCTCTATCAGCAGATCTCCCCAGTCACTCCTCTCCAGTTCTTCAAGGAATTTTTGTTCATTGAAGTTCTTGAAATTTCTGCACAGGAGACCATTCTCGTGTAGCTCCGTTTGATTTTTATGTTGTAGGTTATGCCAATCAGGTCGTGCGCAGACAAGAAAGGAACAGCATCCTTATCCTGGTTAATTAGCTTGGCCTCATCATCTATAATACATAGATCCAGAAAGGTACTTGAGTTTTTGAGGTGATGCGTCGATCCGTATTGTACCAGGTACATTCCCGCTGATGTGATAAAGTTTCGTAGCAATGTCGTATGTTATTATTTTCATATCAGAATTGAAATCTCCAAAAATTGCGGAATGCCTGTAGTTGACCTGTAGATCGAGAAAGATGTTGAAGAGTTCCTTCAAGTAGTCGCAGTTAGGTGGTCGATATATCGTCGCAAGAAGGAAGTTGCTTGCATTTTCTAACATTATTTCCGCCATGATGTATTCTGGCTTGCGGTAATTTGTGTCATTGAGTGATCGTAGCAGAACATTCACTCGTATCGAGTCACGCACATAGAAAGCTACTCCTCCTCCCTGTCGACTCGTTCTGTCGTTTCTCACCAGAGAATACCCTGGGACTTTCACCATAGCATCTGCGATTTCCGGTTTTAACCAGGTTTCAGATAGGCAAATGACGTAATATTTTGAATTTGTGAAGTAGTCACAAAATTCGTCAAAGTGTGCCACTAGTGATTGGCAGTTTACGTGGCAAATCCTCAGCTTTTCTACTTCGATGTTAACGTTATCCATAGTTCACGCTTTTTATTCTGTCCTTAATTTTGTCCTGAAGAATGGGACATTTTTTTGTATCCAAGGCCGAGTGCATTCTGTCATTTGGGTGTTCTCTTGAAAATCGTGAGCAGTTGCTGCATAGCGGTGGCTGCATCCTGCTTTCGCAGTCCTTCATCTCGTGTGCCTTCGAGCAGTGGCCACATTTCGCTTCCGATTTGCAGTCCCCCGCCACATGCCCGAATGTCATACATCGAAAGCATTGCAGAACCCTTATGTAATCGGCAAAGTTGCACGATGAATATCCCAGATATATTTTGCCATTCTCCAACAGCCGTTTGCGCATCTCTGATGTTGTTTCTATTATGCCGCTAGTAAAACATTTGTTATTCTTTGCCTTGTAGAGATAAATAATTTTTAAGTCCTTTTCTTCATATCCGTGTAGATTTTGAGCCATTATTTCTTTCTTGATTTCCTCGGTAGTCATTTCTGTCGGTATACCGTGGACGATCAGTCTCGGGTTGACCCTGACGCTCTCGACAACTCTGAAACCAGCGCGCTTCAGTTCTGGGTGTGAGCCTATTTTCTTTAAGTCTGGTGATATGGCCTCTATTTTTATGCCCTTATTTTGTGCGTGTGTGATTTTCTTGACTTTTAGCGCACAGTCTGAGGGCCGCAATAATCTGTAGACAGTTTCTCTGGTCTCCTGTGATGTCAGAATTTTTGAGGCGATGTTTTTGTCAGGTTCGATGACAAAAGATGTCGTTGTTGGTACCTCACAGGTGTAGTTATTGGAGATGTGCACTTAGATGCCTCTCTCCCTGCGACAGATGCATATGTCGCGGATGAGTTTATCTGAGCATCAATCCCAGTTTCTACTGGTCTTTGCATTTCCATTTCCTTCAGAACATCTCGCAGGGCATTCTTTATTACCTCAGTTTTCTCTGCCGATCCCTCCTCCAGACCTCGCATGCACATTTCATCACCTCAAAAAAGGCCTCCTTGCAGTAACGGAGAGCAGACTCAATCTGACCTCTCCTTTCTGCCGTTTCTTTGCATGTTAGTAAAATTTTTATAGATGTTTCATAGTGTTCATTAACGGAGGTTTTTAAGGCATTCAATTTTGATATGTGGATACTATTTTCCTTAGGTACGCTCCTGTCTGATAGAGACAGTTGCGAAGGTCTCTTTCTTACGCCTTTCCGCGCCGTTGACAGACGAAGGTCCTTCATCCTTTTTATGTTTTGACATGTCAACAGTTTCGAGTCGTGAATCCGTTTATTCTGTCTATCTCAGTTCTCTCCCTTCCGGAGAAGAAATCCGATGACACTCCCCCGCTGACCAGTGTAAGGGCGCTGCTATAAGTAGTTTAGTTAAGCACAGTAGCCCTTTGCACAGCGCCTCTGGTATTAATTGCCCCGGAGGGCCGAAGCAGCAGAAAATAATCCTTATCTACGGAGCGATTTAGACCACGTCTTTCTCACGAGAACACAGAAAGAAAAAGGGAGATGGAGCTTCAGAGACCATTTTGGTCGTCTGGTCGAAAAGGTTGATAGGGTAGCGGCGGCACCCCCCCGGCTGCCGTGTCGTCTGCTACGCAGATGACACAATGGTTCTGGCCGGGGGAAACGACTGGGGGGAAGCTAAAGGGAAGGCGAACCTTGCGGTGGCCTGCGTGGTGCGTGCCATAAAGGAGTTGGGCCTTAAGGTGGCTCCCCATAAAACGGAGGCCATCTATTTTCACGATGGCTCCCAGGGGAAGCCACCAAAGGCCCAGATTATCGTGGACGGCATCCCCGTCCAGCTGGGGCCAAGCATTAAATATTTGGGGCTCCGGCTGGACGGTAATTGGCGCTTCGACGAGCACTTCGGTCGTCTGGCAGATAAGGCCAATGGGGTAGCGGCGGCACTTAGCCGCCTGCTGCCCAATCTTGGCGGGCCGTACGACCGGGTGCGAAAGCTGTATGCGGCAGTAGTGAATTCGGTGACCCTATATGGGTCACCGGTGGGCGGACGAGGCGGTGGCCAGGAAACCTATCCGGGATATATTACGCCGGATACAAAGAAGAGTGGCCGTCCGCGTCGTCCGCGGATATAGAACTGTGTCGCATGCAGCGGCCTCGGCCCTTGCGGGACTACCTCCCATGGAGCTCCAGGCGTGCGCCTACAAGAGGGCGTACGCAAGAATAAAGGAGCTCCGTGGGATGGGGTACAAAATAACGGAGAGGGTCCGAGGCGTAGTCAGAGCGCAAGCCCGACGACGCATGATAGAGGAATGGGGGGAGTATCTAAGACACATCCTCCCATCCAATTCGGGAAGGAGAGTCGTCGCGGCCGTGGGGCCTGTCCTGGAGGAGTGGATGGACAGACCCCACGGCTGGATGTCGTACCACGTGACGCAGGTGTTCGCCGGACATGGATGTTTCGGCGAATACCTGTGTTGAATTGGGAAGGAGCGCACCACGCAGTGTCACCACTGTGATGAGGACGAGGACAGGACGGCGCAGCACACGCTGGAGTTCTGCCCAGCGTGGGCAGAAGAGCGCCGTGTCCTCGTCCAGAAGACTGGCGAGGATCTATCGCTCCCGGCCATCGTTGCAAAGATGGCCGGGAGCGAGGAAGTATGGGAGGCGGTCTCCTCCTTCTGCGTCAAAGTGATGACGCAGAAGGAGGAGGCGGAAAGAGAGCGGGAGAGACGGGGAAGAGGGAGGAGACTCCCTCTCTCCCCTGAATCCCGGGAGGAGAGGGACGATCCCTCCTGGCTGTCTAGGCGAGAAAACCGCCGTGGTGGGGGCCGGGAGGTGGAGAGAGCCCGTGACGAGCCGGGAGATGGCGGCGGGGGAAGGGGAAGAATACGGAGCCCCCGACCCCGTCGACACCAGCAGCGAGCCCCTCCGTGACATTAACGGGGAACTTAGGTTCCCCGAGTCTCGCGAGGGGGGGGGGGGCCGCCTCTCCATGAGAGGCGGCCAGTTACAACGGGATGTTGGGCGAGGGGCGCTGTGCCCCCCTCGCCCAAAGGAGATGAGGGAGGAGGCCCATCCGGGCGGAGTGGTTGAGCGGAGGGCGCTGTCCCCCACCCCTTGACAGACAAATGGAGGCCCCTTTGGGGCGGTAATGCAGTCCTGGGAGGGGGGCGGGGGCGGGTGTCGCCCGGCTGGCGGCCGCACGGCGAAAGCCCTGCGGCCGGGAGTCGGGCGGCATCCGCCTCTGCCTCGGCCGAGTTCCTCCCCCCGGGGAGGGCCTCGGTGACGCCCCCGGACCGATGGTCGAATCCCGTCAAAGGGATAGAACCGCGGCCCGGGGGTAGGGGGGATCACAAGGGCTCAGTCACACCCGAGCCCCATTGCACGTGATCCCCCCCGGGAAGGGACGCGGCAGGAGCGGCCCTCTCGCCGGTGCCTCAGAGCGCCGGTGGGAGGGTACCACTGTCTGCGGGGGGTTCCCCCCCTTCTGGGGGGAATTCCCAGGAGTAGGGCTCCCGGAGCGTTGGCCGAATCTCTCTCCCCTTTGGGAGGGAGAGGGAGCCTCGTTCCGGGAGCGGGGGGTGGCGACCCGAGCGGGAGTACTCGAGCCGTGACCCCGCTCCCCAAACTTTTTGGGAAGGCGCGGCGTGGGGATGGTGCCCCCCTGCGCCGCAACCAGGTTGGTTCCGCACGATGGCGGGGGAGAGTATCTTCCTCTCGGGGAAGATGCTCTCCCGGGACAGGTAGGGCCAGGTGATGGCGGGAAGTGTTGCAACTGCTAGTTCCCCGCCATCACCGTAAGCGCCAGCGTAGGCACTCGCTGTGGTTTTAGTGCGGTAGCCCTTGGACTCCACCGCCGATCCATGCGTGAATCGGCGATGGGGGACAAGGAGTCCCACATAACCCTTATCCCCTCCCCGGGAGGTGAGTGGTACCATGAGGTTTCCACAGCGATAAAAAAAAAGGGTGGCGGCGGCACTCAGCCGCCTGCTACCAAACATGGGAGGACCGGACGACCGGGTGTGCCGACTCTATGCGCACACCGTCAATTCGGTGGCCCTGTATGGGGCGCCGGTGTGGGCGGGCAGGGCGGTAGCCACGAGGAGCATCCGGGACATACTGGCGCCGGATGCAACGCAGAGTGGCCATCCGTGTCGTACCGCGGCTATAGGACGGTGTCGCACGCTGCGGCCTCGGTTCTGGCGGGTCTCCCGCCCATGGAGCTCGTAGCTCAAACACACTCTCGGGTCTACGAGAGGGTGAGAGAGCTCCGTGGGTTGGGAGTATCACTAACCGTCCGGGGTGTCGTGAGGCTCCAAGCCCGACGACAAATGATGGTGGACTGGGGGGAATATTTGACCCCCATTCCTGCAACCAATTCCGGGAACAGGGTCGTCGGGGCAGTGGGGCCAGTCCTAGAAGAGTGGACAGAAAGGCCCCAAGGCAAAATGTCGTACCACCTTATAGTCGGAGAGCTGGCGTTAAAAAACTGCAAGAGTTTAGTAATGGCTGATTTTTTCACATAACGTTATATTGAGGGTGTACATGAGTCAGCACCCACTCGCAAGGTCAGGTACTGGGACACCAGGCGCCGGCGCGCTTTGAAGTAGGTCAAATTATTAAGTGCGATAAAAGTGTTTTGTAATGGCTCAAATTTTGTGAGAAACTAATAAACAATATAAAAAACCGTTAGAAAGTGGTCAGACCGCACAGTTATGGGACGCAGTGAGTCAGCACCTCGCATAAGTGGTCGCAATAATTAGGTCAGTAAAACTGTTCCGAAATAGCTGAAAATTTAGAAACTATTAAATTATTGCGTATAATGAAGGAAAAAACGGTCAGACTTCAGTTTAATGGGACTGACGCAGTCAGCAGTCGTTAGAAGTGCGAAGATCAAGCGCGCGCGGCTGCTCCAAGCGCGTAGTGATTTGCTTATAATTAAATTCCATTTGTATTTAATAAAATGATTGAAAGTTATTTTTAACTAAATTATGATTGAAATTGTTATTTTTTGCGTTATTGAACTAATTAATTAAAAATTTCATTATAATATAAATAAACTTAAGATCAAATTGTAAATTACAAAACTACAAATGAAATAAGAAACAAAAAATATTTTTAAACATTTTTTTATAAAAAATATAATTAAAGTATGACATAATACACTTTTTTCAAATAAACAATTAACAATCAATGTCGCTGTTATTTTCTTCTGATTGCTCATCACTCTCGGAATCAGCTTCTTCAGTGTCGTCTACCTGCTCAGACTCAGTATCTGTAAATAAATAATTATGCCTCATCTATAGTATTTTATACATAATAATTTATTGTTATAAACAAAATATATGTAAATTATAATTTTTATAATTTTTTATATTTAAAGAATTAATAAAAACGTAACTTGTAATTATGTAAAATAAACATAAAAAATGGAAAAAATATTTTTTCAAATTAACATAATCATTTTTATGAATAAAAATTAACCATTTAAATTTACCTTTATTTTCATTCGGTTGAATTATCACATCTTTCACAAATATTGGTAATTGATCCCCTTCAAACCAATCGAAATCGTACCATCCATCGGATTCTTTCCAACCATTCTCTACAGCACACATTTCTGTTGTTATTTTTGAATGGGTATTCCTCCAAATATTTGAAATATAAGTTGCTCGTTGAAAATGTTTTCTCAGCTCTTTTTCACATGGCGGTAGATTGGAAGCATCAACATTGTTTTTTTTATTTTGAAGAGATCATTGGCATCCTGGTATGTGTACGTTTTTGTGAAGATTGCGAGTCGAGCTTCATTCACAGTGTTTATACTTTTTAAACTATATAAACGACAAACGAATTTCTGTATTGTATCGAAAACTTGTGTGAAATTGTCGACGTTTATACAACTTAATTCCTTGAAAGCTTGCTGGAATTCTGTTGATCCTTGTAATAATGTGAGAGGACGTTTCTTTCCTTTTTTAAAAAAAGCGGCATTGAAATCACATCCAGTGAAAGCATGCAAACCTGGCAAAGCAGCACAAAGAGGTTCTCCTAATTTACGATATAGTTCCGTCACATTGATAAATCTTTTATTAATTCCAACGCCGACTTCCATCCAAATGTTACAATTACTTTGTGCGTGTATTACGTTCGCAAGCATTATAATCAAAATATCAGTGTCAGAGCATTTGATACATACGTTTATATCATTTTCTGTTGCAATTTTGCAAACGTGGTGGACGATTTTAGTATCGGCTTCTTCGTGCGCAGTGCAAGAAAATGTCTCATCTATAGTCTTCTTCACTTTGTTATTTACAACTTGGAATTTATAGCAAAAATGAAAGTTCAAATAAACAATTTTGTTCTCAAAAAAGGCGCCATTTCATCTTGTTCCCAATGCGATATTAAAAATGCCACTAAAGCTTCTTTGAACTTTAAATTTCTAACTCTTTGACAAAATCTCTTGGTCGAGTCTGCTCTTCTCCGACGATATGGTAATCGCGGTTTTCGACTGTGCTACGAAGAGCATGTTCACTGTCCTTTATTGACGGCGACTGATAGCGATCAAATATTACTGCAATAGTTTTTGCATCTTGTTTCACTACCGCTTGCAATATTTGCTTCGAAATATTGCCAAATAACAGCGGTACATCTTTAAGCAGGTACAGGAAAAAAAACCATCAATTACAATGATGTCTAAGTGAGAAGGGGGTGTTTCGATTTGCATTTCCAACGCTTTCAACAAGGCCGATTTATCTGTTTTGCAAATTGTACCATCCAAATGTCACAACGACAATGGCACTGACGATAACGGGAACGTCAGAACTCTTTCTATATCAATTTTTTCATCTAGGGCAATAGCAAGAAGGCGTCCGTAAATGTCACGTTGCATACGTATTTCTTAAACCTTGTTGTTAATTACAACTTTTTATTTTTTTAATGTATCTGCAAACGTTGAAATCTTGGTTTTTTTAAATTGGTTTTTCAAAACGGTCGCTGCTTTCTGAGCATTCTAATATAAATTGCTTTCGTAGGGCATTTCCGTTCCTTTCTACACTTAACAAAAAGTTCGATATTTCAGTAGATGCAGCTTGCCCGCTTGAGATATTAAAAAGTTCTCCCTTATCTACACTTTCAGAAAACGGATTCATATTACTAATAATTCCCTCTATTAGGGTTTGAAGCTGCTTGGCACTTTTTTCTATTTTATTTTTTTCTAAATCAGCCGTTATATCCTGGTTTTTTTCAAGCCTGTTTGCTGCAAGACGTTCGAAATTATGGTTGAGTGAATACTGTGGCTTTTGCACCAACGTTGACGAGTTGCTAAAGAATTTGTAAAATGCAATATGCCTCTTAGCTTATTCGCCGCATCTGCGTTAATAGTTTGTTCCAGTGATAAATCTATGGGCTGCCTAGAAAAAGATTTATCCGTGCGTTTTATTCCAAAAGAACCTTTTTCAAATGATTCTCTGACTTCTGGATGAGTCTCGTCAATTTTACACAAATTATAATGATATTTAACAAACCATCTTGCATAATTGGGCTGATTAAGTGAAAAAAACAAATTCGTTATTTTTGGCAAGATATATTTGAACAAATCAAAATTGCCAATTCTTATACTTGCGTTAAACAATAAATAATAATCAACTAGATTTATATATATCATGTAAAATTGAGGCGTTTTTCCATGTTCCCCATTCATAGTTTCTTCGATGTACTTTTCGTATTTTTCAATAATATTTAACAGTGACGGACAATCTATTACACGAGAAGCTGTTTTATTTTTTGTATAGCTTTGAAGATACAGTGTTATTTCTTCGGTAATTTCTATATTATTAACAGTCAAAAAATTTTGAAAGTGCAAAATTGACATGGCCAAACTCAAAATGGGGTGCAGTCGTTTATACCTGTTAAAGTGTTTGCCCGTTATGAAACCATTTATTGACCCATTAGCCAATAATTCGGTATCTAACATTATATTTGGCAATCCACAATTGTCTATAAATTTTCCTATGGCCTTGAAATATGCCATCATTACATGAAATCCTCCTAGATGGATAAAAAGCATATCAAAATTTGGACTTTCCGTTGCTTGAATCTGCAGAGCTATTTTGGCAATACCTAACGGAGAATAGCTCAAAGCATTAATTGGAAACATTACTTCAAATTGAAATATCTCATGTAAAAGAAGGGACTTGAAAAAAAAGATATTTTGAATGACATAAAAAGAAAGCACTTTTTCTCTACTTTGAAATGCTATATTTTAAATTTTCAAAATCGCTTGTTTTACTTGAGATATTTTAATTTGAAGTTATGCTTGTAACCGTAAAGAGTGATCCCGAACTTTTGATCGGTACTGTATACATAACTGAAATTATTTAAAAAAATATATTATTTATTTACAATTGTAAATTTTTAACTTGTTATAATAATTATCAAAAGCCACATCAGTGAAATAATACTATACTTAAGTAATTTTCCGAAATGATCAATTTACAATAGAAAAGTATTATAATGATTTATTTTATTGTTAAGAAATTCAGTATTCGTTTGTTTAAATAAATAAATATCTCACCTTATTTGAGGACGAGACGGCTCATTCGTGGATACTGCTATTTTGGCAGTCGAGGTACTTGCATGTGCATCGTCCGGCATCAACGTACTTGAAGTTGAACTGTTATGAAAAATATTGCAATTAACATAAAAATTAAGGAACATTTATTTTACTTAAAATATTATAGTTGTGTAATAATTAAAGCATAATTTTAAAACGTGTCATTTAAAATGAATATATGCATAACTGAAATTGTTTAAAAAAAAACATTATTTATTCATAATTGTACATTTTTAACTTGTTATAATAATTATCAAAAGCCATATCAGTGAAATAATACTACTTAAGTAATTTTCCGAAAAGATCAATTTACAGTAGAAAAGTGGTATAATGATTTCTTTTATTGTCAATAAAATGCAGAATTTGTTTGTTTAAAAAATAAACATCTTACCTCGTTTGACGGTCAGACGGCTAATTTATTGATACTGCTACTTCAACAGCCTGGGTATTTGCATATGTGCGCGGAAACGCTCTGTGTCGCGTCGCTACAGACTATGACGTAAGATGGCGCAAGATTCGTCGTGTAGCGCAACCTGAGGCTGACACCGATGCCGTCAACAAACTGTATTTGGAATCCTGCGTTAAAACGTTGATGAATCGACAGAAAGAATCAGAAGAGAAGTTGACTGCGTTCGAGAAGGACGTGCGAGCATTACAGACTGCGATAAATGAACTTCAACGCGCAGCTAACGCTAACTAAGAAACGGCTATCAACCTGAATGAGCAGCAGTGAACGGGTTAGGAGCGGATATCGAACGGTTATCGAACATCTACGAAGGGTTATCGAACGGCTACGAACAATTATCGAACAGCTACGAAGGATTATCGAACTGCTATCTAACTACAATGAGTGGCAGTGGTAGTGAACAGTCCACAAACGGTTGTGAACGGCCTAGCAACAGCTGCGAACGAGGCTACCAACAACTCAAGCAGGGCTGCGAACGAGGCTATGAACAAGTCATTAACGGTTACATGCAAGGCTACAAACAACTCAGGAACGGCTGCGAACGGGTCAGGAGCAGCTACGAACGGGTTAGAAACGACTGTGAACAAGGCAGCGCACGAATCAAGAACGAATTTTCGAATGGGTTAAGAACGGAAGTAAACAACGCAAGAACGGTTTTGAACGGCTCAAGAACGGATCAAGAACGGCTACGAACGGATCAAGAACGGCTCAAGAACGGCTACGAACGGATCAAGAACGGCTCAGGAATGACTCAGGAACAGCTGCGATCGGGTCAGGAACGGCTACGAACGGGTCAAAAACAGCTACGAACGGGTCAAGAACAGCTCGAGAACGGGTCAGGAACAACTGTCGAACGGCTATAAACAGTTATCGAACGGCTACAAGCGCTTATCGAACGGCTATTAAACTACAGTGAACGGCCCAGACACTGCTACGAACGGCTCAAGAACGGGTCAAGAACGGGTCAAGAACGGCTACGAACGGCTTAGGAATGGAAATGAGTGATAAAACAAACAGCAGTAAACGACGATCGGGAAAAACCGACGAATCGATGAAACAACATAGTTTGGAGAGACGGCAGTTGGTGAACGAACTGCACGCGCCGGCAAGAAAAAATTTTCCCCGAAGACATGTGATAGCGCGGGGATACGATGATCTGTGGCAAGCCGACATCGTCGAGATGCGTCCGTATTCTCGTTTCAACAAAGGTTATCACTACATACTCACCGTCATCGATGTGTTGAGCAAGTACGCATGGGCCATACCACTCAAGAGTAAAGGTGGAAGCGAGACGGCTGACGCTATCGCCGAGGAGCGGGATCCGTTAGCGCACGGTGCGATAGCGCACAACCCGATAGCACACGAAAAATTGAACACAATTCCCGATAGCCCACATCCCTTTAGCACACAATGCAAAAGGCGCATCATCCCGATAGAGCACAATGAAAAAGGCGCATTATCCCGATAGCGCACGGTGCGATAGCCCACAGCCCGATAGCGTACGGTGCCATAGCCCACAGCCCGATAGCGCACGGTGCGATAGACCACAGCGCGATAGCGCACGGTGCGATAGCCCACAGCCCGATAGCACACATCTCGATAGCGCACGGTGCGATAGCCCACAGCCCGATAGCACACATCCCGATAGCGCACGGTGCGATAGCCCACAGCCCGATAGCGCACGGGGCTATAGCCCACAGCCCGATAGCACACATCCCTTTTTCATTGTGCGCTATCGGGATGATGCGCCTTTTGCATTGTGTGCTATCGGGCTGTGTGCTAAAGGGATGTGGGTTATCGGGAATTATATTAAATTTTATGTGTGCTATCGGGCTGTGGGCTATCGCACCGTGCGCTAACGGGACCCTCCCATCGCCGAGATAATTCGAGATAGCAAGAGATGCCCGAAAAACATGCAAACCGATATGGGGAAAAAATTTTATAACGCCGACGTGCAACGGCTTAAGCGGAAACATAACATCAATCACTATTATACATTTCGGTATTGAAGGCATCGGTCGTCGAGCGATTCAATCGCACGCTGAAGAACGATATGTGGAAGATGTTTACGCTGAATGAAACTTACAAGTGGATCGACGCGATACCACGACTCGTATCGGATTACAACGCGCGCAAGCATCGAACGATCGACATGCGACCCGTTGATGTCACCCCCACGATCGCTGAAAGACTCTTGGCTACCGTGTATAACCGCGTAAATATCGCGGGTTTGGCAAAGTTCAAAGTAGGTGACTCGGTACGCGTTAGCAAGTACAAGAAACTTTTTGAGAAGGGTTACACACCAAATTGGACAACCGAGGTTTTTAAGATTGTTAAAGTGCAACGTACTAATCCCGTAAGCTATCTACTCGAGGACTATCGCAAAACATCTGTCGCTGGAGCGTTTTACGAGCACGAGTTGCATAGCGCGAATTATTCGGACGTGTATCTTGTGGAGAAAGTACTGCGCAGGAGGGGTGACGAGGTTTACGTGAAATGGCTGGGATTTGACAATTCGCACAACTCTTGGATACATAAGGACAATGTGATTTAATTCATACAAACTGTTTATTAATTCCTCAATATTAGAAATATATAATGTGTACAACATATAAAGTATTTGAAATAAAAAATATACGCGAAATATATGAAATACAAAATCTTTATTAATACATCCATTCCTTTAATTGTTACAATATATGAAATACATAACATTATATAACACACACACACACACACACACACACACACACACACACACTATATTATATTATATTTTATAAGGATATCTGATAATGTCCCCATGGTAATGTGTCAGTCGAATCAGGTATGATATACCGCTTATCGTCGTACGGACTTAGAGCAATTTTTGTCTCGCGGACGGTATGCACTTCGTGCAATTTCGATCTAATACATAACTGCTGACGTGTCATTTCAATCTCGTCATGCAGGCACCGCGTATAATCGTCGAATGTTATACTACGCGCTACGACGTTACTTTTGACACCTTTTGCTTTTTTAGTGTCCTTTTTGCCGTCCACCCTCACCGCGTACATTTTTGCTCTAAGCCCGACGAATTCGGTCATTATCGCGCCGTTATTCTCGTCTTTCATCAAGCCTGGCACATTTTTGTTTGCATGCGCTATACCGTACGCGTTGTCAATTGGATAATCGCTCGTATCGAATCTAGCGATATCGCGTTTCATGTTCTCGTACACATCGTCGCACTCAATGTGATATATTAGACTGTCGGTGTCAGTGTACATTATCCGACATATTTCACGATAGAGCGGTGACATATACTCGTAGTGAAATTCATGCAGACACACTTTCGATATATCGAGTATACACATACCAACATAGATTGGCTTGTTAAATTTACTTCTAGTTTACGTAATTCAACGGCGATTAGGTTTTCCGCAAAGACGCTCCTACTATGGAAATTTGGTTTCGCGATAATCGCCTCCACACCGTATCGTTCGTCCCATTTTGTCAATAATTTTACATCTACATGATTTCGAACGTTTTCCATAGTTTTGCCGAATACCGCGTTGTTCATCAATTTGTACAAACTTTTCTCAAAATCATTTTTCGCTTATGTTCTAAATTTTGTATTGAGTTCGATGTAATCGCGGAGTTCGATGTAAATGCGGATTGAGTAAATTGTAATACGCGATGTATCTTTACGATACGAAGACCGTGACGTGTGCACTGCTGCAGGTTGCGGTAGTGTATGACGTAACGCTTCTTGTCATATAGCGTTGCGAGAAGCTTATCTTCCCGCTTGCCGGGCGGCTTGTCGCGCGTCGGACAGAATGGTAGGTCAATGTGCGTGTTGTGTTTACTTTGCGGGTACTCCAAATCGACGTCGAGAATATAACCTGTGAGCGAATCCGGAGCGATCGCGCTAACGTCAATGTTTGAAATGTCTTCAACCCATCGAAATTCGGCATAAGGCAACGGTTGACACATTGCCCATCTGTACAGATTATTTACATCGAAATACATAAGGTATGACGATGGTTTCGATGAATCGTACGACTGCATATACTTGTTATTAGCATGCGCGTATCTGTTGGAACATTGACTTAGACCGCCGCGTATACCCCGTTCGATAAACATAACCATGTCGATATCGGTAAGCAATTCAAACGTAATATTTGTATGTTTTAACATGGCGTCCCATGTATACCCGGGAAGAGTATAATAATACGCAGGGTCGAGTCCATAACTCGCTATGCAAGTGTCGCGAAAGTTTTCAAAAATATCTTCCAATAACAAGACATCAGTTTTTAAGTACAGATCGCTATATTCGCCTAGAGTTCGAAGGGAGAATCGATTCCAGACGTTCTCGGCGTGCGCGTAATCGCTCTCGGATACAGTGTCACCGGTCAAGGAACTATAAAACGATTCGCGCGGCGGTAAACGCGTGTCCTGCAGCCTGTCCACGCAGTCAATGTACTCGTACGGAAAGACATCTTTTCGCGTCAATAATTCGAAATTGTGAGCGGATAATGCGGAAAAATTAAAACGTAAAATTTTTAACTTATTCTTATCGAGAAAAGATACCAATTTGTCAAGATTAGCATTGAGAAATTTGTATGAATCGATGAATCGTAATTTTCCGATCTTTGTCCTCGGTACTATTGACAGTCTTTATAAATGAAATGTATTTTTCTTTTATTATTGGAAGCACATCTACGCATCCTTCGTATGCGGTAGCTATTTCTTTTATGATAAAATGTGCGTCGTAACCGGATTGTGGAAAACTACAGGGATGACATAAGTGTCTTTGTAATTTAGATTGCAGTTTGAGTGCGCGAGACCCCTGTATCGCCCAGTTAGATGACAATAATCGCGTACTCGATTATCGTTCGGCGCAAACGGTTTTTCGCAAATGTGTCATTGCGTGGCGCTATGAAATTTTTCCCATTCATCTTGCGTTAATTTTGTCATGGGGACATTATCAGACAAAATACCCTTTACGCGATGCGCTAATTCCTCAAGTTTGTTGGCGATCCACGCGACACAATCGGCGCCGCGATAAGATCGGTATGCGGATAATGTTTCATCGTACGAGCATTGCACGTAGTACCCGACGCTAAATACCTCGTGATGTTGATCGTATGACACGTGTTCCGATGTCTTCCTCAGCACACACTCCAAGTCGGCGTACACTACAAACGGAAGTCGCTCCTTTCCGTTGTAGTTGTCGAAGCCGAGCCACTTGTCTTTATCGCTTGGTAATCTGATTGCGCAGTCGTTCATTTCTCGACAGTCCACAATGTGAGCCTCCAACTTTTCGCTCAAATTAAAGTAGTGCAAGCATGTGTGAAAAAAAAATTACATTTTTATTTACAATTATTTTATATAATTTACAATAAATATACGTACCGATCGCAGATATATTTTTGACCATTGTGTTTGCTCAGTTGCGAGCTTACGAGGCGAGACAGATTTTTTATGTATGCGAAATGTCCAACGTTGGCTTCCTCCTCCTCCACGTACAGCAAATTCACATGTCTTTCTCTTTTCTGATCGGCGAGTCGTATCGGAAGAATTGATAGTTCCTTCTACCTCTCGATACTGTACACGTTGATTGATATGTTATTTGCCAGTTCAAACTTTTTTATTTGATTCAACGTTATCGGAAACTCAATGTTTTGTAAATTTAACACCATCATATAGTGCGGATATGACGATGTTCTCTCAGTATATTTATCAGCTGGATGCAGTGCAGCCACCACTGACCACGCGAAACATGCATTGTCCGTTGATCGCACATTAATTACCGCTCTCTTCGTCATAATTTCTCGTAGAAATTTAATATGGCATCCCGCGCGCATAAGACTGCACTTGTTGACGTTGACCGTAAGATTGAGGATTCGTAACAACGCCCAACCACTATCACGTTCCTGGAACTCTTCCAGAGACATCAATATAGATTCGATGACGTGCCGCTCGTATCACTCGCGTAAATCGGACGTACGAAAGAGTTCATAATTTCTGGTGTTAATACTTTTGTTGGCGCGTTTATCACCCGTCACAAACTCACCGTTGAACATGGTATTTACTTTTACACAGTTGTGTATTTTTATAACGTCTTGCACCTGCTCGAGTACTACACTACTAGCGTCTTCCAAAAATTGTCGCGGTTCGATATAGTCTGCATTAATCACAGCACCGATTAGTATACGATTTTCAAACGCGGTATCGATCTCTCGCCAGACGAGTCTTTCCACGTTTTTGTCGTCACTGTAATTATCACTACTGGGTATAAATTGTCTCTGCAATCGAGTTTTTGCACCCTCGAGTCGCGCGATTCTAGACACCAAAGATTGTCTATTTCCGATCGAGAGTCGCGGACGCTTGACACGGCTGTTTTCTTCGAGCAGTTTGATAAATTCCTCGCAACACTGCGCCCATGCAAAATACTCGCCCAACCGTGGCCATAGGACCGCTCCAACAGATTGCGTTCAGTCTGCTCGGTGTTCCATTTTTTTATACTTTTAAAATCACGTTTCAGTCTTCTACGGAGCACTTGCAACAAGTAATCGCTTTTCGACCGACGTATCTGTGTGCTTTCAAATCACGTACTATGGTTTGACTCGACAGCAGTCCTCATTATATTTCATCTAATCCTTTCTTCCTCTCTTCATGTTTAACGTATGATCGATTGTTTAATTACACCTCTTCGAAAGGTGATCTCCCCTTTTATCGCGTTATCGCTTTTGGCACAAAGCGGCCGGACATCGGCGCTCATTTCTGTTTATAAAAATTCAAGCGGCCGGACATCGGCGCTTCCTAAACAATGAGAAAGAATCCCGCTTAGGGGGAGGGGGAAGGTACCGCAAAGGCTGCCGAATATCGGCGCGTAATGCAACACGGTCTTTTACCGCGAAAAACACGTGTCCTGACGCATTCGTCGCGATAAGCGCGGCACCCAAGGCAATCCTCATCCCCTCAGATAAAATTATAGTAATATTTGTTTATGAGCTGCCGGACATCGGCGCGTAATACAATACGCTGTTTTGTTTATACCCGCGAAAAAACAAAACGCGATAAGCGTCTCCCACACAGCGATAAGCGCCCCCTCGCCCCGGAGAACCCTCCCGCCCCGCACCCCCCTCGGAGCCCCATGGGGGTTAGAACTCCCCTTATATTACTACTGAGACGCGCTCGTCGACGGTTCGTGAAAAGCTTAAACCTCGCCAACAAAAGCGTATAAGTTTTTTTTCGCAATATGGATATAGCCATCGATATATAAGGCTTCTGCGATGTGAGCGAGAAGTTTCTTCCTATGGAAGTCGCGGTTGTCACGATTAACGCGTCGATCGTCGACCACTGAATTATGATGCCGCCGCATCCGTTCACTGAATTACCCGAAAAAGTAAGACGACAAAACTATTGGCTCACACAAAATTATCATGGGATCGAATGGTTCGATGGTGAGGTTAATCCAAAATATTTTACATTGCATTTACGTGAAATTATAAGGCACACGCGTCACATTTACGTTAGAGGCAGTGAAAAAGCACACTACTTGCGAAATTTACTTTCCAGAGAGATATATAATTTGGAATTTATCTCTCCAGCATTCAAAAATCTATTGTTAGAGGAAGAGTGCGGACAATATTGCGCTCATCACGGAATTCGAAAAATCTTTTATTGCGCGTTACATAACGCTTACAATTTGAAACGTTGGCTACTCGATCAAAATCGATACTTGTAGTTCTCCCGAAAATTATCAGTTGAGTGATAGCGACGACGACGACAGCTATGAAAGCGTGAAAACCAGCTGCGACGAGGATTATTCTGCTAGCAACGTAAATGGCAATCCCTTTCTAATTCATAATATTAAAACTTAAACGGATAATGTATTAGAGACAAAAAATTTGTCGAGAGCCGAGCAGGCAATTAAAAAAGAAGAAGAAAAAGAAGAAAGACTTGCGAAGCTCAAATCGACGAGCGAAAACATTAACAGCGGGAGAAATAAAAACCGAAGTTATTCAAATAATACCAGGATCCACGGGTTCGTCTTTGTACCAAAAAAATGAATTCTTGTGAAATTCTACGAGCATTGCGCCATATCGATGCCAAGCATGTAGGTGTCTATCCCCCCGACAGAGTTCCGAGGGTGTGGACGAGGTCGACGGCTATCGTCGCTAATACAGACGATCATAAACAACCTGGAGAACATTGGGTCGCCTTCTTCCTCGACGAACACGGAACAGACACCTACTTTGACAGTTATGGAATACCACCTCTGGAGCCCGGATTTTTCCTTCGTCTTCGACGAAACTTTATCATCCACCGATGGAACACGCGACAACTACAAGGATTTTTTTCACAAACTTGCGGACAATATAGCTGTGTATTTCTATATTATATGTCTGTCGGTTACGATCTTAATCAGTTTCTTACTTTTTTTACCGAAAATTGTGAACATAACGACCGATTAGTCGTACATTTATTTCGCAAAATTTTTCTTCGCTGAAATAAGAAACGTGTTAACGTAGTTGCTAACTGATATCATATTTAATTCAGTAATTTTAATAAAATATTTTTATGTATTGATTTAAACTTTATGTATTTGTAATATCAATTTATATGAAGAATTAGTAATAATAAATGTGTGTGATACTTTTTTACTTTTATTCTTTTATATTTTTTTCACATTCTCTACCCTTATAGTGAAACAGAAACTCGATCTTTTAAAAAACTTTAGCGTAATTTACGTCCTTGATAACATCAACTGTCTCAATATTGCGTCTCAGACTCCCATGCCTGAACATATCTGATTTATTACCCACCAATTGTCTATGCTGCACTTCCTAACTATATTGTTCACTAGAATGCGAATGCACGTGTTTTTTATTAGAGTTCTTTTTGTTACCTGAGGTGCCGATAGTACCCGTCAATACGACGTTGAGTAAGCGGTTAGCCATAATTGTAAACGGACGCTGGCCGATTGTATTTTTTGTATGCCTTTTTGTTTCCTTTGCTACCGACGATATATGTCAATGCGACGCTGAGTAAGCGCTCAGCTGAAATAAATGCTTGTGGTTTTTGTTAATTTTTTTTCAGCGCTATACATGTCGCCGGTGCCCATTCGCTCTACCGCAAAAGGTAGACGGGGGATGTCATACTCCCTATAACGATTTCGGTATACCACGGCGACTTCGGTTTTTTATCGTTATTTTGTCGGATATTTTTGTTACCCCGCTGTCATGTCATTAGTCGTCTACTTAAATATAATATTGCGTAATCTCCTTTTTTCAATTATTTCTTACCGTAATTATTATCGAAGATTTTCTTCGACGCACCGAAACCTATGCAAATACGTTTTATTACCCATTTTTTTCTCACCGGCGCGTCGGAACCAATCGGAATTCCCCCCACCATTCCCCTCACTAGAGCCACTGGCCGAGTGGTGGGGGCTTGTTTGATGGGCCATACTTGACAGCATCAGTGGCCAAGTGGTGGGGGTTTGTTTGACGAGCCATACCTGACGGCGCCAGTGGTCGAGTAGTGAAGGTTTGTTTTGACGGGCCATACGTGCCCACATACTATTGACAGCGATTCTCAGTTAGTCAAGTAAATATAGAGGGAAAATATATATTTAATTTTAAAAAATGAAAATATAACATTCATATTGTGCAATGTTCAGTTCAAATTAATTCGGATTTCTTCAATGTTTTTCAAAGATAGACAAAATTCACAGAGTTCTTGGCCAAGATGCCCCTAAAATCCCTTAAACGTACTGCTAAAATTCTTGTATTCTGTTTCATGAGATGCGAATATAACGCGAGTGTGAACGTGAGGCGGGGTCACAACACAAAAAGAAGGCAATCTCTTTAACAAGCACTAAATAACGACTTTATTATGATAAGAAAAAACACAAGAAAAAAAAAGAGGAAGCAATACAACTTTTGTCCGTTTCCGAACTTAGCGGTAACGCGAGTATCGAAGCGAGCGACTTCGAAAGAAAGCGTTCGATTATTCGTGTGGCGCGTTCTGCGAGCGACAGAATTACAGCGGCTAATTACACTGGATGCGAATCGATGCTTAAACGTGAGAAGGCAAGAGACGATCTGCCGTAAAGTTTGACGGGCGCTTTATTTAAGCGTTTTTCGATATTCTTTTGCGTGTGCGCATAGCGTCCTTCGTCGCGAATTCGTATCGATAGTTTAACCGTCAGCTGCTCGCGAAAACACAGAAAAACCCCGTCGGCGGTTGTTGGCCCGGGATCTCGAGTCCGCGCGCGTTGTGTTTACAAACGATCAGCTGTTCTCGTCTCGTGTTGTCACCTTTGATTTCGAGTGTTATAATTTATTGTCGCGTCTATTGCTCATGACAAACGATGTCAGTGGGAGCAACAATATTGTTGAAGCAAACTAGGTCACTCGCGTGACGGCAAAGGTGACACTGTTTCGACCGATGAAAGTATGAATGATTACAGTTTTAATTAAATCATGATCGCGCTCGAACAATTCTTTTGTATTTTTTATGCATTTGTTCTTTCTTTTGTTCAACGAAAAGTCATACATCATCTCTAACGCCAACTGTTTTGTTCCAAAGACCATGTTCTCTCTTTGGCCCTGCGCATAATAGAGGAAATATATTATATTAAATATTAGGAATAAAAATTATTTTAAAATAGTAAAATTAAAGACTCAAATATAAAAATACAAATTCGGATATAAAAGACTAATAAGGGTTAATAAGTTAATAAGAGCCCTTTATACTCGAATTTGTATTTGTATATCAGAGTTTTTTCGATTTTATTATTTTAAAATAATTCTTATTCCTAATAGTTAATATTTATTCCTAATATTTTCTTCATTGTGCTTTTTATTTTTTTCCTTTCTCTCTCATTCTTTCCACTTTTTTTCTTCTCACACAATTATATCGATATGAAGCATTTTCATTTGTGTTTTGTTTCATTTTTAATTTGTTTTCTTTTTTTACAGTTCCTCTTTTCTCTCACGAGATCTTTTTTTTCTTTTTTTTATGTTCTAATTGTCGTTAACTTCTACTGTTCATAACGTATGATTCGGATATAGAACTCGTAATAAAATGATAGAATCATAAGATCATGGAATTAAAATAAAGATGAGAGCTCTCAGTGATTCATTAATAATTATTTAATAAATATAAATTTTAATAAATAATTAATCTTTATATTTTGAAATGCAATTATAATTTAATATTTTTCGTAAATATATGTGTCATAGTACATAAAATATTTCGGAAATATTTAGAAATTAATATATTTCGTTCGATGCTTTATTGTTCAATTTATCAAATATATCTAACAAGTATAATTCGGATTTAGAACGATCGTATCACAGGATCGAGTAAATAGAATAACAATAATGTACAAAATAATGAGAGGAATCAGTTAGTGTAAAGAAAACATATAGTTGTCTTCAAGAAAAAGTATGCAGCTGTTAGTTACATATTTTTGTAGAAGAAGATATTTTTTTGAAGATCTAAATATAATTCGGATTGAGAAAGCGCGCAGCAAAAATTTCGAATTGTAGGATCGATTTATTAATTATAATAAGGATAAGGATATTCGTGATATCGCAATTGTTTAATAAATAATTAATAATTAATCTATACTTTATATTGTGTGTATAATTTAATATTCCGTATATACACCCAGATAGCCAAATCTGTCAAGAGCATGTATTAAAACTGTGTGCTATATATTTTTGCCAGCAAAAAAACTGCAGATTTTATACAAAACTTGTTATATCAGATAATGATAGCAGAACGTTGGCAGAAATGTTATAAAATCTGCTGACATAATTTGGCAGCAAGTCAGTAACAGAAATCAAGCAGGATTTGTATAGAATTATCATAGCAGATTGGTAGTAGAAACCGAGCAGGATTTACGCAACGCAGTTTGGTGTCAGATTGACGGCAGAAATCGAGCAAGATTTGCGCGCACACAATCTGATGGCAAATTGACAACAGGATCTGCATTTTGCAGTTATTTAATAGTTCCTTCACCTACCGCTATGTGATGTATTTTCTCGCAATCAAATTTCTGTTAAAAATAGATATAAAGTCTGCAAGTCGTGGCTATTAATAAAAGATCAAAAGTATATTTTTCTATCAGTTTAATTTTTGATATCTGACAAGTCTAACATGAGAATATTAAACTTATTAGAATCAATAGGATATACATGAAAAATTATCCATTTACTTTCTATTTAAAGCATAAAGCAGAATTTAATTATCATATAAATTATATCTTAAATTTTATAAATTATATAAATTTAATTATTTTTACAATTTATTTTATTAATTTAATTAATAGATTAAATTGAACATTTAATTGCTATGTGAGATATAACTACATTCAATAAAATATGTTATACATTAAATATTATATTTATGAAAAAAAAAAATTATAAGTAGCGGATAACACGTCTTATGCATCTGTTATATTCATCGAAAAATATTGAATTTTATTATACTTATATATTCAAATGGCAAGGAACTGTGCAGATCCTGCTCGATTTCTGCCGCCAATCTGCTATTAGATTGCGTTTGACAGATCTGTTCGGTTTCTGCCGCCAATCTGCCATCAAACTATATGTGCAGATCTGCTCGGTTTCTGCCGCCAATCTGTTGTCAGATTTTGCTTACTAACTATGCTAGCAGAATATCATCAATTGCGGACACAGTGGATAGGAATCTGCTGTAAAGTCATGATTAGATTTGCTGTCATACTGCCGACATGCTGCTAACATTTTGCTATCTGGGCATATATACTGTGACGTTGCCGTCACGACGCGCATCCCTTCAGCCGAAAGCTCGGGGCCAGGGGCAGAGCGGTTACGCCGCGCGAGAGAGAGTACGAGAGCCATATCGATTTTTCCCGGAAAGACGTTTTGCGATAGCGTTAATATTACATTGCAAACCCATGTAGAATTGTAGTATAAAAAATTACCTATTGAAAACCCATGTAGAATCATATGAAAAATTATCCATTGCAAACCCATGTAGAATCGTACTACAAAAGTAATGATATAAAAAAAATTGCGCGCCAAGTAAAAGTAGAAATTTTTGTACCAGTGGAAAATTTAAGTTGCAAACCTATAGAGTCGTATAATGAACCAGTGAAAAATTCAAGTTGCAAACCCATGTAGAATAGTATAAAAATTAAAAAATTATTAAAATTAATACAAATAAAAAAAAATAAAAAAATTTTAATTAAAAAAACTAGGCACTGCTAAATTTCAAAATTAACTTTAGCATATTGTTTAATTTAGCAGTGCCCAGTTTTTTTAATTAAAATTTTTTTATTTTTTTTTATTTGTATTAATTTTAATAATTTTTTAATTTTTATACTATTCTACATGGGTTTGCAACTTGAATTTTTCACTGGTTCATTATATGTTGTGAATCCTCAAGGGTGTGCGTGTGAGTGCGAGCAAAATCATGTATGCGTGTGTATGAATGCAACCGTAATTAAAAGTTGTCATAAATTGCGGGTCGCGTATCGAGAGACAACAGAGCGATCCGCGTTACCGCGCAGGCGCCGGCGCGCCGCGTCCGGTTCCGCTCGAGCGAAGCGACGCTGTAATTCGAACTCTCACGCAGCGAGAGCAAATAAACAGGAGGATAAACGGATTTGTCCTCCGACTCTCAGAGGGCCCCTCGTCGTTTTGTTATGTCATCAAAATGACGAGATAACATACAGGAGCCTTCTAGAAGGTCGAAAGGAAAAACCAGTTCGCCCCAAAAATTCGGGACTCTTGCGTCGTGATAGTCGTTCGAACAAGAGACAATTCGCTCCGATTGCTTTATCGCTTCTTCTCCATTTTTTTCTCGGTCGCTTGCACTGCCGAAAGCGCGCAAATCGGGCAGATCGCGTCGATTGGCAAAACTTTGTATATATTCTTGTAAATAGAGCGGTAGAAATACACTGACGATTTTCCAAACAGAACCATCGCCTCTACCTTTTTTTTTCTTCACACTCGCGCTCGCTCAATAACTCGCTCTCGCGCACTACATCTTGCACATTATACGACTCTATAGATTTGCAACTTAAATTTTCCACTGGTACAAAAGTTTCTACTTTTACTTGGCGCGCAATTTTTTTTATATCATTACTTTTGTAGTACGATTCTACATGGGTTTGCAATGGATAATTTTTCATATGATTCTACATGGGTTTGCAATAGGTAATTTTTTATACTACAATTCTACATGGGTTTGTAATGGGTAATTTTTCACTACTGGCGTGCCCATACTAGGCGTCTTTTTTTACCTTTTTTTAAAAGGTAAGTTTTTATAGGGATATCATTCATTTTTGTATATGATTTAGATTTACTAGGGTTGCTCAAATAATGCCATTTTTTTCAGAAACTATTTATTAAACAGGTTTGAAATGTTTTTAAACATACATGGATATTTCTTCTTTTTAAATATATATTATTTTTTAATATAATCGCAATCAACTTCTATAACCTTATACCAGCACGATACAAGTATATGTATGCCTTTACTGTATCAACTCTTGTTTTTTCTACGTAACCATGTCATCACAGCTTCAATCATCCCCTCATCATCTTCCCAATCTTGTTTTGCAGAGATCTTTAAATTATATGTTTAACACAGTTTAGCGATAGCTTCCAATATTTAACTTTTTGAACCACTTAATTAAATGCACTTCGCGAAATACGGTTTGGAAGATGAAGAGGGCGTGATTCAAATGTGAAAACATGGTTACGTGGAAAGGACAAAAGTTGGTACAGTAAAGGCAAGTAAATACATATAAATGTATCGTACTGGTATAAAGAAATAGAAGTTGATTGAGATTACCATGTATATTGTGTATAAATTGTTGAATAAATATTCTGAAAAAATAATGTAGGGCATTACTTTTTGAGCAACTCTAGTACTATTTCAAAAGATTACAATGTCCTCATTCTGTACCTGTAATGTAAAACATATTTAAATCATTAGAGTACGTACATATATACAAAATATACTGTTTCTTTATTTTATATTAACAATTATATACTTATGAAAGAAATAGTAGGATGGCAGCATAACAAGAAAGTAATTATTATGAAAGAAATATAGTACATCTCACATATAAGCAGTATTGCATATCACATGTATGTAGTATATTGCATATCACATGTATCGTTACCATTTTACTATTTCTTTCATAATAATATAACTACTTTCATGCTACGCTACCATCTTATTATTTCTTTCATAAGTATATAATTATTGATGTAAAATGAGGAAGCAAATAAAAGCTAATAATAATAAATAATGTAAAGATAATAATGTTATGAATGCTATGAGCTATAAAAATGTATATAAATTCTTTATTATAGCTCATATCATTTATAGCACTATTATCTTTACATTATTTATTATTATTAGCTTTTATTCGCTTCCTTATTTTACATCAATAATTATGTACTTATAAAAGAAATAGTAGGATGATAGCGTAGCATGAAAGTAGTTATTATTATGAAAGAAATAGTAAAATAAAATGGTAACGATACATGTGATATGCAATATACTACATACATGTGATATGCAATACTACTTATATGTGACATACTATATTATTTTCATAATAATATAATAATAACTATTTTCTTGTTACGTAACCATCCTATTATTTTTTCATAAGAATTTAATTGTTAATATTGTTATAAAAAATATGAATAAGAATATAATTGTTAATATTGTTATAAAAAATATGAAATAATTACTTGATTCTTATAAATCTCTTCTTCTTCTTCTATCAATCAATTATGATCCTGGATAACCGCACACTTAACCTATCATATGTCAAAAGATCTAATACATAACCCCGCACGCTGCTAATATCGCGAAGCGCCACTAACGCCGTCTGTTGTGAAACGTGAGAACAGTACAAGATTACCACTACATGCATCTATTGCATATGTTGTTTACGTGTGATATACGTGTATGCATGTGTTGTATACGTGTGATTAATAATGCGTGTAGCACGATAGATACTACTATGTATGCGTGAACGATGATGACATTTCTTAAACGAAATTTTTCATATTTAGACTTTGCATTATTATATTTCCGCTTACAAAGCACGTAGAGCAAAAATAAAGACACTTTCATTATATAATTCGACCTCAATCTATCGATTAAACCTAGTAAAACTCGATCGCTTCAGCCATTATGGAGCATCCGAATCTATGACTTTCTCGAACTGTCCGATTCGCGTAAAGATACACGGTGCCTCTCTTCTGAGAGTCGGCTTCGCCCAAACTAGGCGCGAGACACTACCGTGTCTCTTGAGAGATTTCAATTCGCGTTTATTTTATTTTTTTATATCGTACCAGGAGCCTTATCGAGAGGAAATATCATAATAACAACGACAAAGTAGCGAGAGCAAAAGCACAGTAGACAACTTTGGCGGAACCTAAAAACAGTCCAGAGCAGCCTTGTTTACCAAGTAGGAAAATTCGGCCGATCCAAGGACACCACCGTTACCGCGCGGAACGCGCAAATCCTCGAGGCGACGCAGTGACGCACTCTAAGGGGACGAGTAATCCATCCGCACCGCCGAGAATAAAAAGTAATCGGCGGCAATTCAGCGAAGCCGGAAAAACGAGATCAGCTACGCCCCTGGATGTCACGAGGCCCAAGGACCGGCGAGGCTACCAAGAACGTAGCATAATTAGCGCATAAAACCATGGTCGCGGATCACCGATAAGGGCGCGATTGCCCTAAGTACGGCCATGCGTAAACCGCGCGACAACGATAAGTCGTGCGACGCGGGAATTGAGTGGGCGTCCGCGCAACCCCTTTCGCGCAGGATTGAGCCCCGATATCGATTCAGGGCAGTAGATCCTTCACTCTCGTACTGCCTGTCGTACTGGTCGCGTGTCCGCTCTGAATCCCAATTTCCGAGGACGAGTAAGAGCTACCTAGGGTCGTACCCATCGGCTACCGAAGATTTCCGAGGAGAGCCAAAAGAGAACCATTTCTTATCGGTGAGGCTACCCGTGCCGTAAGTCTAGAATTACGTTTGTGTAAGTCCGAGTCTCGACCGCTCTAACGCCGTCGCGAGTATTTTTGTTGATTTTGGTGTTCGCGAGGGCCTTGCCCAAAATTTCGCGATTTAGCGTTTGCGAGCGACCGGCGTTAAGCGGCAAGAGCCGTTGAGACCGTAATTTAAAGTACGCGGTGATATCGTCTCTCCGGGATTCGGACAGATGTTATGTATCGTGGCAGTGCGTTATCGCGTTTCCATGCATTTGCGTTGTGTGATTGAGGGTATGTCGTCGTCGTGACCGTCCGTAGTCGATGTGAGAGTCGCGTAACGAGGCGTATATCTTAACGGGTGAATAAAGGTCGCGAGAAACCTCTATTGTAGCAACAACGAATCTTACTCGCGACCAACGGCGAGAGTGCGAGAGAGAGAAAAGTCTCGGCCGCGTGCCCGCCCGTCGGGTATCGATTGTGCCGCCTTAGATCGCGCCGCGAGAGAATATCTCGTAACTTTTCATTGCCGAATCTTCTGAAGAAGTATTTTTGTACGCGATCGTTGTTAGAAATTTCGCGATTAGTACGTGATCGCAATTAGCGAGTCAAATTGAATGCGACTTTTACTTTGGTCATTTTTTTGTATTTCGTCCTCTATTATTAGTCCGATTCGGAGGCGTATTATTAGTTACGTTATTTTGTTATTAATTTTTGTCACTCAAAGTTATCCTTTCGATTACAAAGTTTTATGTTTCCGTCACGTTCTACATAATTGTTAATCTCTCATATTATTTTTTTACACTTCTGTTTCATTATTCTTTTTCTTTATAATAAAGTTCTATTATTACTTTTGATGATTGGATCAAACCTTTATTTTATGTCTCGTCTCATCACGTAAATTGTAATTACTGCGGTTGATTTACTTCGCGCCTTTATCAGTCTCGATTCTATTGCATTCAGTAAAAAAATTTTACCGGCGTGTGCAGAAGACACACAGTTCACTCATTTTATTTGTCAATGAGTAATGTCAATCGAAATAAAAAAAAGTATAACTAAATTGATTCAGAACTGTTTAAAACGCGTTTTTAACTGCACTTTTGTGAACACTGCCATACATAAAAGTCTATAAAAAATTCCCAAATTTTCTGCGCAACTTCGGACTGGTCTTAAAATTTTTCTAATACTCCCTAGAATATTCCCTATAAATTTCAAAAAAATAGAAAATGGGGAAATTTTTGAGATACTCAAATTTTTTTACTTCTTTTTACTCCATTTGTTTAAAAATATTATTTTAAAAACTTTGAGTAATTTTTTTTTAAATATGATCGAAATAGCGTATTTTATGTTAAATGAATTTTTTTCTTAGACGTTGTCTAGTAGGCGAAAAAATTCATTGAAAATCTTGCAGTCCTTATTTTGCGCAGGCTCTATTTCAGAAACGCTACATTTATTATAGAAACGCTCTTACATGGGTATAGTACTTGTAAAAATCTGCTAAAAAACGAGCCGCCAGTAAAAATAAAAAGGTTGATGTTTGACCCTTCACGAATTGGCGTGGAATGCCCCATACATATATTTAAATTTTATTTATTATATATTTTAAAATTTTATTACTATTTTATTAATATCTGTGTTTGCTTATTCTGTTCTTTTTTATTTATTTCAAAATACATATTCGTTAGACATTTGCTTACTCACCGACCCAGGCTGGTTGGTAAACTTACTAACGGGACGGCTCTTAAATCGCTGCTGCACTTTTCGATTTTTTTTTTTTTTTAATTAAACTTGAAAATTATGGAGCATTCGACAAAAACGCCAAGACATGTATATCTTTTTTTGGCCTCTAGAATCACCAAAAAAATTGGCATCCAGATTCTCGATGTACTGGATGTAGTGTCCCCTTGTGAGTAATATATTCGCGAAGATATTCACGCCTTTTTTTTTATTTTTATTATAATTTAATATTGTAATTTTCAACATAAAAATTGCCACCAAAATTTGTATATTGTTGGCGATATTCTATATGTAGCGGTGTCTCCGTGGAAGACGCTCACTACACGTGTCGGTTATTGTTGTGTGCTTAACCTTCGACAGGTATTGATCTCTATTTGTTTCGCCGCCGAGTTACTTTTGTTGTCACGTGTGTGTTCGCCTCGATTGTCCGTCCTTGTTGTTTTCGGCAAGACGTGCCCTCGCGTGATTGGCTTGATTCGAGGAAGCAGGTATTACTGGGCGAGATATAAATATATGTGACAAGCGGCACGGACACTCTCTCTCTTAACGTGCCTGAGAATTACATTGTGAGAATAAAGTACTTTAATACGAGTCTCTATCTTCTCCGTTTATTACCAAGGCCTACGAATATCGCTAACAGATTTATCAGAAGTGGGATTCGATTTGCGTGCCGTTAAGTGAGGTGCAGCATGAGCTTGCTACAAGGCAGTGACTTCACCGTGGCCGAATTAAAGGAGGGTCTGCGGGCGAAGGGCCTGTGGACCGTAGGATCAAAGGCCGAGCTAATCCGGCGATTGGACGATGGCAATCGGGATGTGTGGACGGCACTGAATATGTAGCTGGAGGCGACGTCGCGCCGGACTGGTACATTGGATTCCGGCGGCGCGGAGAGTGCTCCCGCGACCGAAGTCGAGGACGTGGAGGCGCGAGAACAAGGAGCTGCCTCACCCGCGCAGACGGACGATTGGGAGTGCGCGGAGTTAGCTCTTTTGCGGAGAGAGAGAGAGAGCTGTTGGAGAGAGAGAGAGAGAGAGAGTTATCTCGCACCGCATCGGTCGCATCAACATCGGCGACCGGTGGCGGAGACGTAAGGGGCGTTAGGGAGCTGCTGTCAGAATTTGATGCAAGTGAAAATACATTCTGGAGATGGAGGAGCCAACTTGAGTTCTTATGAGACACTTATCGCCTGGACGACAACGCCACGAGAATTTTGATCGGTTCTCGCTTGCGAGGACGTGCCCTGACGTGGTTTTATTCAAAGACTGAACATTTGACGCTGAGTATTAGAGAACTCCTGATAGAGATGGGACAAATGTTTGACTCGCGTCCAGGAAAATTAGCGCTGCGAAGAAAGTTTGAGGCTCGTATTTGGAGAGGAGACGAGCCGTTCTGCAGCTACTATCACGAGAAAGTGATCCTCGCGAGTCGTGTCCCGGTGGCTGAGGACGAGCTCCTCGATTATCTCATTGAGGGTGTATCGAGCGTGCGGCTGCGAAATCAGACGCGTCTCATGAGGTTCTCGTCAAAAGTGGAGTTGTTTGTGGCCTTCGAGAGCGTCGTTCCCGAGCGGGAAGACGGGAGGACAGGACTGACCGGGGGAGCGGGAGGAGCGAGGTGGAAGGGGAGCGGCGCGGAAGCAATCGCTGGTCGGAGGATCGACGGGGAGCCGGCTGCCGGCGTGAGAGCGGAGTTGCCGTCGGCAGGATCAGGGCAAGCGCGCATGGAGTGTTATCGGTGCGGTGAGTTGGGGCATGTCGCGGTGCGGTGCGGGCGGCCGCCGACGGAGCGGGGTGTCCCGGGCGTGGGCGCTCGACGGGCCCGGGGTCGGTGAGGGGGTCGACGGAGATCGCTCTGGTGGGCGCGTTGCAGTCCGCTGCGCTTCCGGGACCTTATGTCCTCGACGTGGGGATTGCGGCGGTGGATGACCGCGCCGACTATGATCGCGTCGATAGCGCGGTGGTCGATTCGGGATCCCCAATTAGCTTAATGAAAAGCAGCAGTGTTCCGAGCAAATTATGTTCGCCAATCGAGGAGGGCGCGGAGCAATTTCATGGTATTAATGGCTCGTTGCTTTGTATCGATGGTATTTTTTATGGTACGGTAATGATTCAAGGCGGTCGCATAAGGATAAAATTTTATACCGTCCCAGACGATGCGATGCCTTTTAACGTTCTTCTCGGTAGGGATTTCCTGACTTGCCCATTGATTCGAGTCACGCTCGGGAGAACTATCGAGGTTGAGGTGGTTGGGGTGGTGGGCGCCGTCGATGAAATCCTAGCCATCGAGAGCGACAGCGATCCGGTTGGTGTACGCGACAGATTGCAAATTAGTGTAGTCGTCGGTGAGGATAACATTAAAAAAGTTTGCGAGGCCTACGAGGCGGGCTATCTCGGGAGCCTACGAGCGGAAAGTCATGAACCTAACTTCGAGATAAATATTGTTTTAAAACACGAGCAACCGATATATTCGCGCCCGCGTAGGTTATCATTTGCGGACAGGGAGGCCTTGCGCGATATTTTGGGTGGACTCTTGAGTGAGGGAATCATACGACCCAGCGATTCTCCGTACGCGAGCCCGATCGTGCTTGTAAGGAAAAAGAGCGGAAGCCTCCGCATGTGCATTGATTACCGCGAACTCAATAAAGTAACGGTGCGAGATAACTTTCCGACGGAACTGATCGATGACAATATTGATCGATTGAGAGGTAAACAATATTTTTCAACTCTAGACTTAAAAGACGGGTTTCACCATGTTAGAATGCATGCGGCGTCGGTAAAATACACGTCATTCGTAACACTGCTAGGGCAGTACGAATACTTGCGGATGCCATTCGGGCTGACGAACGCGCCGCGCGTGTTTCAGCGGTTATCCATACGATATACGCGTCGTTGGTGCGGGAGAATAAAATATTACTATACCTAGACGACATTTTAGTCGCGACGGAGAGTGTGAACGAACATATCGAGATTCTGCGAAAGGTTTTCGAGTTGTCCGGTCAGTGTCGGTTGCAGGCTCGACAAGTGTCATTTCATGCAAACGGAAATAAAGTATTTGGGTTATTGTGTCGACCAGCACGGCATCCGTCCGAGTAACGAGAATATTGAGTCGGTTTTAAATTATCCAATCCCGCGTAATGTAAAAGAAGTCCAGCGGTTTGTCGGCTTAGCGAGTTATTTTCGCAGGTTCATTCCCGGATTCTCGATGGTGGCTAAACCGTTGTACGATATAATTAAAAAAAACACGACTTTCATATTCGGGGCCTCGGAGGGTGCGGCGGTCGAGGCACTTAAGAGTCGTTTGTCGAGCGGACTCGTATTAGTGATTTATTCACCGCACGCAGAGGCCGAACTGCACTGTGACGCGAGCGTTAGCGGTTTCGGCGGAATCCTGCTCCAGAAGCAGAGCGACGGGACTTGGCGCCCGGTTTCGTTTTGGAGTCAGAGGACAACTCCCGCCGAGTCGAAGTACCACAGCTTCGAGCTGGAGTGCTTAGCGGTTGTTTACGCTATAAAACGATTCCACGTTTACCTCGCGGGGCGAAAGTTCAGGGTGATGACCGACTGCGATAGTTTTCGATTAACACTAAATAAAAAAGATGTGAACCCTAGGATTTCACGATGGGCCCTTTTTCTTCAAAATTATGATTGCGAGGTCGTTCATCGCCCGGGCGGACGCATGATCACGTGGATGCGCTCAGCCGTTGTCATAGCATATTGGTACTCGAGGGCAGTACATTTGAACGCACATTATCTATTTGTCAAGACTGTGATGGGGAGATAGTAAAAATTCGCGACGAACTTGAAAAGGGCGATATGAAATACTACGAATTGCGCGACGGTTTAGTGTATTGAAAGTATAAAAATAAAAAATTGCTATTTTACGTGCCCCAGACAATGGAAAACAATGTAATTAGGACTTGCCACGATGACCTCGGTCACGTGGGCATTGACAAGGTTATTGACAATATGATTAAAATTTACTGGTTTCCACGTATGCGAGATAAAATTAAAGAATACATTTTGAACTGTCTGCGCTGTATCGAATTTTCGCCGTCGAACGGCAGGCCCGAAGGATATTTACATAATATCCCGAAGGAAAGTGCGCCTTTTGCGACAATACACATCGACCACTTGGGTCCGCTGGAAAAAACCGGGAGAGGGTATCGGCATTTGCTTGTTATCGTTGATGCATTTACAAAATGCATTAGACTTTATCCGTGTAAGTCGACGACGACGGACGAAACCGCCAAACATCTTAATGATTATTTTCGCGCATACAGTCGACCCAAGCGCTTGATCTCCGATCGAGGTACGTGCTTTATATCTGAGGCATTCAAGGAGTTTTTGAAATCCGCGATGATTGAGCGTAGTCTGATTGCCGTCGGGACTCCGAGGGCCAACGGACAGGTGGAGCGATTCAACCGCGTAATAACGCCGATGCTAGCAAAATTAAGTGAGACACCCGCTAAATGGGATCAGGTATTGAAAGATGTGGAGCATGCAATAAATAACACCGTCTCTCGAGCGACCGGCGAAACCCCCTCACGTTTGTTGTTCGGTTTAGAACAAAGGGGAAAGACAAACGATTTATTGCGCGGCCTTGTCGAGATCGATGTAAATACAGAACGTGATCTTAATTACGACATAATGCGGAAATGAAAATTAATGAATGTCAAGAGCGCAGCGCCGCGCGATACAATGTGCGCCGAAAAGCGGCACGTAAATATAAAGCTGGCGATTACGTAGAGATTAAAAACGTGGAAACTGCGACCGGAACGAACAAAAAACTCGTACCAAAATTTAAGGGACCTTATGTAGTGGAAAAAGTGCTCGATCACGATCGATACATGATAGGTGACATCGACGGATTCCAATTAACGCAGAGACCATATAATGGCGTAATGGCACCCGATCAAATGCGTCCGTATATTAAAACATAGTTATGACTGATTCCTGGATATGCGCTCGTTTTGTATACGCCGAACATAGTATTAATTTCGTGGCATTTTGATTATGTTAGGCCGGGACGGCCTAATGTCAAAATGGCCGAACTGTTGGCGATATTCTATATGTAGCGGTGTCTCCGTGGAAGACGCTCACTACACGTGTCGGTTATTGTTGCGTGCTTAACCTTCGACAGGTATTGATCTCTATTTGTTTCGCTGCCGAGTTACTTTTGTTGTCGCGTGTGTGTTAGTAGGTATATAAGGTCGGTTCTAACCCGAGTCCTCTGAGGAGGGTACGGGGCGCGGGGGGTTCTCCGGGGCGAGGGATATGACGTCACGCGGGGCGGGGGTATCTCGCTGGTGCGGGGGCTGACGTCACGCGGGTGGAGGGGACGTTTCGACAAAGAATGGGGAGTTTTCAGAGTGCAATATTTGTAGATGGTATCTTTACGACTTTTTTATGAGGGATCTTAGACATTTTCCCAAAAAGGTATAGAACAAGCGCCGATGTCTGGCTGCTCGAACTTGTCAACGGAGCGTTCTAGAATCCATTAAAACTATGTTTTTTTTCATTTTATGAACAAAATGTCCATTAAATGTCCATAAAATCATTAGGATATTATGGAAAGAAATGAAGATTTTAGGGCCGACGCTGCGACGAACATGTAGAAACGTTATTTATAGGTGCAAATGTAAAAGCGCTGACGTTCGACAGCTTTGTACCCTCGCGGAAAATCTCCCATAAACGAGAGTGAAACATTTTCCTTAATATTTTTTAAGGAAGAATGCAACGTATCGGCGCCAACGTTCGGCAGCTTTGTACCCTCACAGAAAATCGGTCGTAAACGAGAGCGAAACATCTTCCTTAATATTTTTAAGGAAGAATTGCGATAATTTTTAGAGGAATGGGGGTTGAAACTTATGGAGAGTGGGTCTCCGCGTCAAAAAGTCTTTAGCATTCGACGAGTTAAAGTGTCCTATGCGAAGTGTCAGTGGCATAGTGTAGTGAGTTAAAAAGAAATGGAAAATAATAATTTCGAGAGAATATTAGACGAGTCATCTGATGAAGATGTGATTATAGTTGAAGACAGTGATGAAGAGATGGAGATAAATGTTGAAGTTAATAATGAAGAGGAAGAATTATCCGATGACGATGAAATACATGTTTTACAAGACTCAGATTATGATAGTGAGTGTAGTGAGGGTAATATTGAGAAAAAGGTGCAGAATTTAAAACTGGCTGACGTTAGAGACATCGATGAATTGCAAAAAATGTGTGGTATTTATTTTTATTATGAAACTGATTATAGTAGATATACTATGCCGGTTCTAACCCAGGTCCTCTGAGGGGGGTGCGGGGCGCGGGGGGTTCTCCGGGGCGAGGGGTATGACGTCACGCGGGGTGGAGGGGATGTTTCGACAAAGGAGGGGGAGTTTTCTGAGTGCAATATTTGTAGATGGTATCTTTACGACTTTTTTATGAGGGTTCTTAGACATTTTCCCAAAAAGGTATAGAACAAGCGCCGATGATTGACAATTTTGTACCCTCGCAGTATAATTTTATTACGGAAGCGCCGATGTCCGGCTGCTCGAACTTGTCAACGGAGCGTTCTAGAATCCATAAAACTATGTTTTTTTCATTTTATGGACAAAATGTCCATTAAATGTCCATAAAATCATTAGGATATTTGGAAAGAAATGAAGATTTTAGGGCCGACGCTGCGACGAACATGTCTAAACGTTATTTATAGGTGCAAATGTAAAAGCGTTGACGTTCAGCAGCTTTGTACGCTCGCGGAAAATCTCCCATAAACGAGAGCGAAACATCTTCCTTAATATTTTTTTAAAGAAGAATCCAACGTATCGGCGCCAACGTTCGGCAGCTTGTGTCCTTACTCCTCTATCCATAAAACCGATATCTCGGGAAACTATCTTTTGAGATACGCTAAATGTTAGAAAAGGAGATAGAATTATGGAGGTGAAATATATATAAGGAGGATGAGAGCGCGTCAAACCATAGTACGATTTGAAAGCGCATAGATGCAGCGGTGAAAAAAGTTTAGTGGCTACTTTTCTTGTGTCAGAAGTGTTTGTGGTATAATAGTGAGAAAAAAAATGGAAAACATCGAGCAGAACGAACGCGACCTGTTGGAGCGGTCCCGCCAAGTCACCACCTTGGGTGAATATTTTGCATGGGCGCTGCGCTGCGAGGAATTTATCAAATTGCTCGAAGAAAACAGCCGTAACAAGCGTCCGCGACTCTCGATTGGATATAGACAATCTTTGGTTGCTAGAATCGCGCGACTCGAGGGTGCAAAGACTCGATTGCAGAGACAGTTTATACCCAGTGATGGTAATTACAGTGGCGATAATAACACGGGAAGACTCGTTTGGCGAGAGATCGATACCGCGTTCGAAAATCGGATACTGACAGGTGCGGTGATTAACGCAGACTATATCGAACCGCGACAATTTTTGGAAGACGCTAGTAGTGTAGTACTCGAGCAAGTGCAAGATGTTATAAAAATACACAACTGTGCAAAAGTAAATACCGTGTTCAATGGTGAGTTTGTGACAGGTGATAAGCGCGCCAACAAAAGCATTATCACGCGAAATTATGAACTCTTTCGCACATCTGATTTACGCGAGTGGTATGAGCGGCACGTCATCGAATCCACTTTGGCGTCTCTCGAAGAGTTCCAGGAACGTGATAGTGGATGGGCATTGTCACGAATCCTTGATCTTACGGTCAACGTCAACAAGTGCAATCCTATGCGTGCTGGGTGTTATTTAAACTTGCCGCGAGAAATTATGACGAAGAGAGCAGTGGTGAACGTGCGATCAACGGACAATGCATGTTTCGCATGGTCAGTGGTGGCCGCTCTGTACCCCGCAGAAAGACATGTGGAACGAGAATTTTCATATCCCCATTACACGACAGTGTTAAATCTTCAGGACATTGAGTTTCCGATGACGTTAAACCAAATTAAAAAGTTTGAACTGGCAAATAACATCTCAATCAACGTCTACGGCATTGAGAGGAAGAAGGAATTATCTATTCTTCCGATACAGCTCATCGATCGGAAGACAGAAAAACATGTAAATATGCTGTATGTGGAGGAGGACGACAACGTTGGGCATTTCGCGTATATCAAAAATCTGTCTCGCCTCGTAAGCTCGCAACTGAGCAAACATGATCACAAGAAATATATCTGCGATCGGTACGTATATTTATTGCAAACTATATAATAATTGTAAATAAAATTGTAAATAAAACTGTAATTTTTTTTTTCTTTCACAGATGCTTGCACTATTTCGGATCGGAGGACAAGTTGCAGTCACATACAGTAGACTGTCGAGAAATGAACGACTGCGCTATCCGATTACCAAGCGATAAAGACAAGTGGCTCGACTTCGACAACTACAACAGAAAGGAGCGACTTCCCTTCGTGGTGTACGCCGACTTGGAGTGTGTGCTGAAGAAGACGCCGGAACATGCGTCATACTCCCAACATCACGAGGTATTCAGCATCGCTTATTATATACATTGTTCGTATGACAACTCGTTATCCGCGTACAATTCTCGCCGTAGTATCGATTGCGTTTCATGGTTCGCCGAAGAACTTAAAAATTTAGCGCATCGCGTAAAGGGTATTTTGTCTGATAATGTCCCCATGACAAAATTAACGCAAGATGAACGGGAATAATTTCATAGCGCCACGCAATGTCACATTTGCGAAAAACCGTTTGCGCCGGATGATACACGCGTACGCGATCATTGTCATCTGACCGGGCGATACAGGGGTCCCGCGCACTCAAACTGTAATATAAATTACAAAGAATCTTATGTCATTCCTGTAGTTTTCCATAATCTATCCGGCTATGACGCACATTTCATCATAAAAGAAATAGCTACCGCGTATAAAGGACGCGTAGATGTGCTTCCAATAACAAAAGAAAAATACATTTCATTTACGAAGACTGTCAATAGTACCGACGACGACAAAGATTGGAAAACTTTCGTGAAATTATGATTCATCGATTCATACAAATTTCTCAGTGCTAGTCTTGACAAATTGGCATCCTTCCTCGATAAGGGTAAGTTAAAAATTTTGCGTTCCAATTTTTCCGCATTATCCGCAAACAATTTTGAATTATTAACGCGAAAAGGTGTCTTTCCGTACGAGTTGACTGCGTGGACAAGCTGCAGGACACGCGTTTACCACCACGCGAATCGTTTTACAGTTCTTTAACCGGTGACACTGTATCCGAGAGCGACTACGCACACGCCGTCAACGTGTGGTAGCAGTTCTCCATTCAAACCTTGGGTGAATACAGCGATCTGTACTTAAAAACTGATGTCTTGTTGTTGGCAGATATATTTGAAAACTTTCGCGACACTTGCATCGCGAGTTATGGACTCGACCCTGCGTATTATTATACTCTTCCCGGGTATACATGGGACGCGATGCTAAAACATACACGCGTAAATTTCGAACTGCTTACCGATATCGATATGGTCATGTTTATCGAACGGGGTATACGCGGTGGTCTAAGTCAATGTTCAGGAAGATATGCGCATGCTAATAACAAGTACATGCAGTCATATGATCCATCGAAACCATCATCATATTTAATGTATTTAGATGTAAATAATTTGTACGGATGGGCAATGTGCCAACCATTGCCATATGCCGATTTTCGATGGGTCGACGATGTATCTAACTTTGACATCTCGTCAATAGCGCTCGATTCACCTACAGGCTATATCCTCGAAGTAGATTTAGAGTATCCACAACATCTTCACGACACGCACACTGACCTACCGTTTTGCCCGACACGTGACAAACCGCCCGGCAAGCGAGAAGATAAGCTTCTCGCTACGCTATATGATAAGAAGCGTTACGTCATACACTACCGCAACCTGCAGCAGTGCACGCGTCACGGTCTTCGTATCGTAAAGATACATTGCGTATTACAATTTATTTAATCCGCATGGCTCCGCGATTACATTGAACTAAATACAAAATTTAGAACACAAGCGAAAAATGATTTTGAGAAAAATTTGTACAAATTAATGAACAATGCAGTATTTGGCAAAACTATGGAAAATGTGCGTAATCATGTAGATGTAAAACTCATCACACATTGGGACGGACGATACGGAGCAGAGGCGATGATAGCGAAACCAAATTTCCATAGCAGGAGCGTCTTTTCGGAAAATTTAATTGCCGTAGAATTACGTAAACTAGAAGTAAAATTTAACAAACCAATCTATGTTGGTATGTGTATACTCGATATATCGAAAGTGTGTCTGTACGAATTTCACTATGAGTACATGTCACCGCTCTATCGTGAAAGATGTCGGATAATGTACACCGACACCGACAGTTTAATATATCACATTGAGTGCGACGATGTGTACGAGAACATGAAACGCGATATCGCTAGATTCGATACGAGCGATTATCCAATTGACAACGCGTACGGTATAGCGCATTCAAACAAAAAGGTGCCAGGCTTGATGAAAGACGAGAATAACGGCGCGATAATGACCGAACTCGTCGGGCTTAGAGCAAAAATGTACGCGGTGAGGGTGGACGGCAAAAAAGACACTAAAAAAGCAAAAGGTGTCAAAAGTAATGTCGTAGCGCGTAGTATAACATTCGACGATTATACGCGGTGCCTGAATGACGAGATTGAAATGACACGTCAGCAGTCATGTATTAGATCGAAATTGCACGAAGTGTATACCATCCGCGAGACAAAAATTGCTCTAAGTCCGTACGACGATAAGCGGTATATTATACCTGATTCGACCGACACATTACCATTAGGACATTACCAGATACCCTTATAAAATATAATGTAGTATAATGTGTGTGTGTTTGTGTATGTGTGTATGATATATTGTTATGTAACATATGTGTAATATATTGTAACGATTAAAGGAAAGGATGTATTAATAAAGATTTTGTATTTCATATATTTCATGTATATTTTATATATTTTATACGTTGTACACATTATATTTTTCTTAAAATAAATAGTCTATATGAATTAAATCACATTGTTCTTATGTATCCAAGAATTGTGTGAATTGTCAAATCCCAGCCATTTCACGTAAACCTCATCACCCCTCCTGCGCAGTACTTTCTCCACAAGATACACGTCCGGATAATTCGCGCGATGCAACTCATACTCGTAAAACGCTCCAGCGACAGATGTTTTGCGATAGTCCTCGAGTAGATAGCTTACGGGATTAATACGCTGCACTTTAACAATCTTAAAAACCTCCGTCGTCCAATTTGGCGTGTAACCCTTCTCGAAAAGTTTCTTGTACTTGCTAACGCGTACCGAGTCACCTACTTTGAATTTCGCCGGAGCGGCAATCTTTATGTTACTATATACCGTTTTTAAAAGTTTATCAGCGATCGCGGGGGTGACGTCGGCGGGTCGCATGCCGATTGTTCGGTGCTTGCGCGCGTTATAATCCGATACGAGTCGCGGCAACGCGTCGATCCACTTGTAAGTTCCATTCAGCGTAAACATCTTCCACATGTCGTTCTTCAACGTACGATTGAATCGCTCGACGACCGATGCCTTCATTACCGAATATGTAGAATAATGATTGATGTTATGTTTCCATATAAGCCGTTGCACGTCAGCGTTGTAAAATTCTTTCCCCATATCAGTTTGCATGTTTTTCGGGCATCTCTTGCTATCTCGAATTATTTCGGCGATAGCGTCAGCCGTCTCGCTTCCACCTTTACTCTTGAGTGGTACGGCCCACGCGTACTTGCTCAACACATCGATGATGGTGAGTATGATAACCTTTGTTGAAACGAGAATACGGACGCATCTCGACAGAGACAGAGAGACAGAGACAGAGAGACAGAGACAGAGAGACAGAGACAGAGAGACAGAGACAGAGAGACAGAGACAGAGAGACAGAGACAGAGAGACAGAGACAGAGAGACAGAGACAGAGAGACAGAGACAGAGAGACAGAGACAGAGAGACAGAGACAGAGAGACAGAGACAGAGAAAGAGAGAGAGAGAGAGTTATATATATATGTTTCGAATTCGAGAGAGAATTATATATTTATGTTAGCAGTCGCCCGGCAAGCGAAAGGTCTCGGGTTCGATTCCCGATTCAGCGACTTTCGGATCTATATTTTTCTCGCCTATAATTTTATAGGGGGGTTAGAGGGGAGTCGGGAAATAAATCTCGAATTGAGATTATTCCCAAATAAAGTCTTATAATATAAGAATTAGTCTTAGTCAGTGTTGGTCAATAAAATCTTAAACCTTGTTTAAAAATTCGACTGGCAAATCACATCTTACATATTGTTATATATATATGTTTATATGTATTCTAGGTGCAGTTCAAGTTAAATATCCACAGGCTACTGAATATGAAATTTCGGAACCAATCAAATCATGGCTTCGTCATGCATCTGAAAAAGCACAAAATGAATGCTGCTGGCGTATAATTAAATTAATGATCAATTGTGATGATTTCTATTATATTTTTATTATCTTTTGACCCTCCAATCCAATTCTATGAATACACAGAATTACGTACGTATTTAATATTTTTCGAATTTTACATCAATATAGCCGAAAGAAAGGGAAATCTTTAAGACTATTAGATTGATAAGTATTAGATTTTGATAAGATTTAAGATATAGTTTGTTAATTTCAAAATGGTTAACTTTTTGCATTGATTTGTTTTTATTTATCACTTGTTTATTAGACAGTAGTAGATTTTAATAAGGTTTATAAGATATAATTTTTTAATTTCAAAATGATTAACTTTTTGCAAAATATGTTTTGTTTTTATTTATCATTTGTTTATTAGGCAGCATTACAATTTATCCGAAGCAAGATTTGACTATGGATTTTTTATAAATAAATTATTTAAAAAGTGATATAAAAGTCGTTCATAGTTTCGAAGATATTAAAATAAATCTAATTTTTTTCATTCCAAAAACGAAATATACACACACGCACAAACTGAAACAAATTTATGCGAATTATTTCGTTTCTCCAAAGTTGCAATAAAATAAAGTTGATATCTCCAAGCGGCGATGTAGCACTTTTTAAACTTTTGTTCTAAGTGGTCCAGTTATAAAGAATCCATTAGACAAATTTGGGCGCCTCGAATAAAGTATCCTCGTTTATTAAAATAATATAAGATTATATAAAATAATTATATAATTATATGATAATCGTTTATTATTTTTCGGAGTCACTATTAGAATGCCTCTTTTTTATATATTGCCGATTGCTATGTTTTCCTTTTACATCACACGTCCTGGCGTTTCGTTTGTAACGCGTTAATATTGCCACGACAGGCGCACTCTCTCGATTAAATGTTGAAAAAATATATATATATAATACATATATGTACAAAAAAAAAAATATATATATGTACATTTTTTAAAATAAAGTTTAATTATTTTAACAAGACTTTTATTATCATTTTAGTTATAACTTTTTCTATTTATAATATAAAGATGAGAATGCATTCTTATAAGAATTTTATACGTAAATAATATTATATAAGCTTTTAAGAAAGTTGTAAATATAATTTTACATCTATCTTAAGAAATTGATATTTGAACATTTATCGATAGTTAAGAAAAACTAACACGTTAACATATTTATATTATATACATATATTAAATATATTTCTTAAAATATAAGGTAAACATGTTATTTCAACGACTTTTATTTTTAGAGAAGCTTCATTAGCTGATCATTTTTCTTTTATATCTGGTGACTCATTTTAAATGCCTGTTCACTTAAAATGAAACAACATTTGTCAGAAATATTTGTCGAATAATGTATCCAAGATATTTTAGGTAAGAATTTAAAATCCTTAACAGCACACATATCCGAAAGACGTTTAGAGGATATCCATAAAACATCCAAATATCCTCTGGATATCCTCTGAACGTCTTTAGGATATGTAACGTTGTTAGGATGGATTACCCTATATATTCAATTACTGCATATCGATCAACCTAGGATAGCAAAAAGGCATTTATAAAAACATCCATAGAGACATTATTGCGATCGAATTTTGTTATATAATTATATCCTAAGGGTATCCATTTTTGGATCTCTCACAGATATCTTATGAGCGGACATTTAAACATCCTCAGTATATCCTAAATACATCCTCAGGTTTTACACGGATGAACTGTAAATATCTGAAAATCCCTCGAGATATATCCGATGGACATATCTCGGATTAACTTTTGCTATGTGAGAACCTACCCAAGTCTCACCTTTCCCTGTACTCATTGTCAGTTACACTTTCCCTTACATACATATGCAAATCATACAACCTTCCCCGCTCCTTTCTTTCTCTCCCCCCCCCCAAAACGCACGAATGTATTTTGTAGTAGCTCCATAATACATCATCCGAATTTCTATAAATACACCATGTTCTTGCTCAATTTTCAGAGTGTTCCTTAAGCCCCAGGAATTTTTTCATGGTTTTATCGTATTCAGGAGATCAAAATCTATAAAAAACTCTACTTTTATTTACACCTTTGGGGGCCAAATTCGGTATCTTTTTGACATCCTCTTTTGACAGTAACAAAGCATTATTATATAGAAAGAAATTCTGGATCTTAAGTGAAAAATATCTTTATAATATATTATATTCGTATAAATTTTTTATGTGATAAAATTTTTATTTACATCTCATCTAGTTTTCTTTATTTATATACCGACGTAAGTAAGAAATTTAATATCTCGCATTGTATACAAGAGCACGCTTTTTTGTGCAAATCTCTACAATGTAAACCGGATAAAGGCCATGTAGATAACTGAATTTTAAACATAGCTGACACACAATATGCGAGGCCTAATAAAGAGCACCGCTTTAAAATATTTTTATATAACATTTAACACTTTGACTATACGAAAAACGTATTATTTGAATATATTTCACGAGAATTTTTTTTATATTTCTACAAGCTATACAGCTATACAGCTATATAGTTTCTATATACATATTTATTGTATAAAATAAAGCTTCCTTGTATATAAATCAGGGATCCGGATATCAGGGAACCATAAATCCGGATCGAACCGGAACCAAAACCGATAACAGTTCTATAATCGTTTTTTTTTAGTAGAACTGAAACCGTAAACCGTATTGAAATTCTTTTAAATTTATAACACCGGAACCATAACCGGACCGTTAAATTATTTTCGGTTTACGGTTCTTTTCGATATTTTTTTCTATTCTTGCGCAAATGACGAAAATGTCATGATAACAGCCTGCTTGAAGTGCAGTATACAAATAAAAAATAAATTATTTTTAAAATGTTCTGAAATACATGTATTATCGCAATATCGATAGCTGTGAGGATAGTATGTTTTCCGTTATATATATGTGTGTGTGTGTGTGTGTGTGTGTGTGTGTGTGTGTGTGTGTGTGTGTGTGTGTGTGTGTGTGTGTGTGTGTGTGTGTGTGTGTGTGTGTGTGTGTGTGTGTGGTGTGTAATATAGATACATATATATATTTTCTTGTATAATATAAAGTGCTGTTTATTTATATGTCAAAAATTAATAATAATTTTTTAAAGTAATATAATTTAGAAATTAATTTAATTAGAAAAACAAAAAGTAAAAATTTTAAAAACCGGAATTGTAATCGAAAAAATCGTAATTTAAACGGTTTCGGTTTCCTTTATTTATCAAAAAACCAAAACTAGAACCAGAACAGTTATTAAATATTTTATTAAACCCCGTAACAGAAACCGAACCCTAATTTTGTTTCGGTCCGGATCCCTCTGATATAAAGAAATAAAAATTTAAATGTAATATAAATGTCTTTTTTAAAACTATATATATATATATATATATATATAATTACGCGTTAAGGAAAGTTAAGTTAAAGACAACTTTTAAAATTATTATTCTATTCTATTATTCTATTCAAAGTTATTCATTTAAATAATAAAATTTAAAAAAATAATTTCTCAATATGTATTTTATTTTATTTTATTTGGCAAAAATTCACGAAATTTTAAAGATATCTAAAAATAGATGCATCCTTTAAACACTGGCGTCGTTTAAGAAAGCTTTAAGGAAGCTATACATATACAAAATATTACTTTACAATAAAATGATAAAATTCTTTATATAATAAAGAAAAAACCAGATGGCTGTGAGATGGCTCCACTAAAATCACAAGGATGCGAGCAGCATCAGCGATGATCCATAGAATCGACACTATTAAAATTGATTTTAACGACATTTTACAGGATACGCACACTATCCTTTCACGACTGTCGACTTCTCTAAACTGAGGCTTCTATTTGTGGGATGAATTCTTTTTCTAGTTTCCATTTAGAAATTTTAAAGTATGAGTATAATTATACGGATAAGATAACTTAGATAAGTGATGTTAGTCAGAGGTCTGAGAGCTATGTGTTTCCTAGTGCATTACATCTATATATAAGATAGGAAGAGAAAGATTTTTAAGTTTACAGATTGATGTCTTGAGAACAGATATGACTCTGTCGTACCAAGATAATTTATAATACATATTATTTGATTCTCTAGTATAATTAAACTATATATATGTATATATTTTAAGTATACAAAGATACATTTTTAAAACAGATGTAAATGTTTTTGCATATATTTATAAGTTCCGTTTCTATTTTGAGACTAAAAGACCCTGTACAAAATACATAGAATTTTGGCTTTCAGTGGAATTGGTTAAATTTTTGATGTTGTAGTTTAAGGCATTCTGATCAAAAGATGTAATAGCCTCAAAGCTAAATAATGGACAGTTACTTAACAAGTTACAACCAGTCAAACAACTCGCAAAGTCCTAATTTTTCGTGTTTGATTAGCTGTAAATCAGTAACCATCTATTATTTAGCTTTGAGCCTATTACATTTTTGTTCAGCAGATCATAAGCTACAACATATGAGAAAACCAACTGATCTTACTAAGAATCAATTTTATATGATTAGTACGGAATTTTTGAACTTATATAAAATCCTAGATGAAATAAATATATATATATATGTATATATGCACTGGCGGATCCTGGGGGGTGGGGAGGTTAAACCCCCCCCTTGCAAATTAAAAGAAACAGTTTTGCTGAATTCGTTAAAAAAATTTAAGTAAAGAAAAACAAACGTTAAAGAGCTATTGACGTCGTTGATCCTGGAGTAAAAGCTAAGCATAAAATAAAAAATATTAAATTAAATAATTTTGCAGAAACCCCCCCCCCCCCTTCCATTATACACGAAAGAATAATTAAAGATTATCAGTTTGCGCAATTAATTAACTTTCGCGATTATAAGAGTATTGAGATGACAATTTATAGAGACAAATATTTCTCGCGATACATTCATTTAAAATAGTAAGCACAAAAGATGGAAATTATAAATTATTTGCTTATTTGTTTATAATTATAAATTATTGTTTATTTTATTGCGACATTTACAAGCGATGGTTGATATTATTTAAATATGCTTAAACGTAACGTTTTGCCTTACAGTTTAAACTTTTCACAGATTCAAATGTAATTTGCTAATTATTTTTGGATAGAGAATATGCAATATGATATGAATCGCAAGATCGAGTGTTTAAAGGAACGACATATCGTGATACGTCAAGCGTTTATTAATAATTAATTTGAAATTCAAGAGACATAATATTCTCCATGCATTTATTTCGTAATATATTAAAGAATCTATAATAACAATAAAAATTGTTACCTCGTATAAAGCATAGCGCGATATTGTTTATCTGCGGCCTTGATTCGCACGATAGAGGTGTATGACCTTTCGAGATGCGATCGCGAAAAATAACAAGAAATATTAAAGGCGATTATCTATTATGATTACTACAAGTAGTAATTTATCAGTTCGTACGATTAACTAATTTTCGCGATAAGCAATGCGTAAAGGTGAACGACAGATACCTATTTATCTTTCGCATATATTTCGTATAATATATTAATTTGAAGTAGAAATCATGTAGCGATTGGAAAATGGGAATTATAAATAGTTTTATTGCAATATTATAATATTACATCTCTGAATATTTTCAAACTCGAATATATTTTGCACCTTGAGTTTTGAATTTTTCGTCTATTATCATATAATAAAAAATTCGCGACATTTATTGTGAATTTGAAAGACTAATATATTAATCAATGATTAATTAAAATGATTCAAGTAAGGCATGTTATATCAACATATTGTTATAGTAATAATATTCGTGAAATTTTTGTTCACGTATTTTATGCGATTCTATCTAAATCTATCATATGAGTAATCAGTATATATCATAAATTTCCCGATATTATAGTCTTTAATTTTAAATAGCCGTATTCTTACGAGTCATCAAACGTGACAGTTAATTTAATTGCGCAAGTTGATAATTCTTATTTGTTTGTAGAAAATGTGTAATCGCATTAAGTAATATCTACGTATTTGTCATGATCGTATCTTATGAGATAATGTAATGACATTTGCAAATTTATTGACGTTTTTGTTGTTGATTAGTGTACACGTAATTGTGTTTTCGCGAATAAATGCTATGAGAAAATAGAAATGGAAGAATAAAAGAGAAAAAGAGGACAGTAACTGACAACGGTAGAGCAAACGAGGAGGAAAGGTGAATAATATATAAGCATTATAATTTATTTAATTTATTATTTATTACTTAAAATATATTACTATATAACTAATTAGAGTCTCAAAATGAGTTGGCGATGAGAGCCCGGGCGCAGTTAATAAGGCGCATATTTATTTAAATGAGTAAACTTTAATATAAAGATAGTTTACATAGATAATGATACATAGCGATGATAGCGTACGTTTCGGCTCTTTCTCTTTGAGCCTTCTTCAGCGCATACAATTAAAAGATTGACTGTCTATTAGACGAAATTTAGTTTGTGATGTTCAAGACGTGAAAGACTGCTACCTTCCATATTATATTCAGCTAATCTCGACGTTATTTTTTCACAGGGTAGATAAGCCCAGGAAGTCAATAATGAAAAATATATTCATGTCGTAAAATCTGTAGGTGAAAATTCACTTTTTTATGGAAGTAAGCTTATTGTAAATGTTAAAATTTTTTTATGTATTATATAACGAAAAAGAACGAATCAAAATAACTTACAAATTTGTAGATCTCATTATTGTACAGGGTCGAAAATTGTAACGGGAGTGTGGAGTTGTCTAAAGTGTAGCAGAACGGTCGCATTAACATACTAAATGTTTAATATTCTTAGAGACTAAGTTTTTTTCGGTTACTGATATCACTCATCGTGGGGAGAGTGATTAAATTAAATCTAGGATAAACATGACAAACCGGTACATTATGTAAAAGTCAAAGGAGTCAGCTAACGAATAATAGTCAAATAAAAGTTAAGTGTATAAACAATAAATAAACGTTTTAATTAAAAACTGAAAGTCACGAGAAAAAGAGAAGAAAAAAAAAAAGAAAACACTATAATATGCTAGATATTTAATAAAGGACTAACACATGAAGATGTTTCCCCTTTTTTTCTCTTTTTTATATCTTAGGCAATCTATTAGTTACAGTAAAATAAGAAGATGGTAATAGTTCTGTATCTGTGTGTGAATTTAGGCTGTTTTTTGTCTCTTAATATATAGCATTTCGGAGACGAGTCTTTTTTCAAGAATAGGTTCGCTATCTAAAATTTGTATTTCGTCCCAATTAAAATCATGGTTAAATTCGAGCCTATGTTCGGTAATGACAGAACGATTTGCTGTATTTCTTTTAATATGGTTACGATGTTCAATAATTCTTGTATGTAACTGTCTGCTGGTTTGACCCACATAAGAGGCGTCACAATTATTACAGTTTATCTTATAAACTACATTCATGCAATGTGCCTTTTCTAGTGGGTCTTTGTGGACTTTTATGATGTTGCACATCTTACTAACAAGGGACATGTCACAACTGTCCGGAACCGATTTGATTCTTCTTCAAATATGTTGTTAAATACACAAATCTAAAAGATACGTATTTTTTTATATGTGCGGATATTGAGTTTTAAGGGGTGAAACACCCCTTTAAAGAAAAACGGTATTTTTCTTTAGGATCGAATATCTGGTAAACTATAAGAGGTAGAAAAAAAGACGTACAACAAATTTTAATGGCTTGAAGAGTACTTTAAAGTTATATGAACACAATATTTTTATTTTTATTTTTTTTAAATACCCCCATCACTTAATTTTTTTTTCAAAATAAAAAAATGTTCATATAACTTTAAAGTATTCTTCAAGCCATTAAAATTTGTTGTACGTCTTTTTTTTCTACCTCTTATAGTTTACCAGATATTCGATCTTAAAGAAAAATACCGTTTTTCTTTAAAGAGGTGTTTCACCCCTTAAAACTTAATATCCGCACATATAAAAAAATACGTGTTTTTTAGATTTGTGTATTTAACAACATATTTGAAGAAGAATCAAATCGGTTCCGGACAGTTGTGACATGTCCCTTTAAGTCCCGTGTATGCGATTCTAGTATTGATCTTTTTTGTGATGGTTTTGAATTGTTCCGATATAGTGGGAACATACGGTATAATAAAGAAGAAATTTCGCTCTTCGTTCTGTTTACAAATGTTGTTCTTTTTATTTAAGTAATTGTTGTTGAATATTGTTTTTAAGCGATTTCATATCGTTCTGAAGATAAATTCTAAAGGATAGTCATTAATTAATAAAATTCTGATGCACATTTCAAGGTTCTTTTGATGACATGATGGATGAGATAGAAATATCGCTCTGTCGATTAAACCTATTATGGTGCCACGTTTTTGGCAGATGGGGTGTTGAGAATAAAAGTTTAAATATCTGCCGGAAAAAGTTGCTTTGTGGAACCAATCAAAAAAGATATTATTATTTTTCAAATTTAGAGTTAGATCAAGAAAATTTAATTTATCATCTTTCCCAATTTCTACCGTGAATTGTAGGCGGGGATGGAACGAATTAAAAGTATTTAGTATGTGGTTATAAAGAGAAGGAGAAGCCGTCAATATGATGTCATCGACGTATCTTATGTAAAAAGATGGAGTGAATTGAAAAAAATGCGTAATCCTTCTTTCTTTTATAATATTAGACACCAATATGGACTTATTGCAGTTCTATTCTAAAAGAATCGTCAATAACATTAAAAATGACATGTTAGAAAAAGTTTTTACGAGTTTTCGTAAAAGAATAGAATTTTGTATACAATTTAGATGGTGCGCACTTCCAAAATATTTATCATTAGTTTACATATGTGATTATTAGCACTTTTTCATTACTTTTCATCAATAAAATAAAGTGGTATACAAACATTTTATTTATATCCATTAAAAACTGCAGACTTTCCTCTTTTCAACACAATTTTTGTTTTCTCAATAACTGCATGCATTAGAAAATGACAGCTGATAGTGTCAGCATTTTCCTATGGGACACCCTGTATATATACATATATTAAATTTTTATTTAATATGAGAAAGTTGTACAGTTATACGGTTGCAAAACGTGGACTGTGGCGGAAGCAGATAAAAAAAATTGGAAGCATTCGAAATGTGTTGTTACAGGCGCATGATGAAGATATGGATAGATAGGATCAGCAATAGAGAAGTATTAGAAAGAATGAAGGAGGAAAGCAATATGGAATGCGATAAGGAATAGGAGAGATAGGATGGTAGGACACTTGCTGAGACACAAAGGATAAGTTCGTGACATATTAGAAGCGGAGATAGGAATAAAAAGAGGCAGGGGAAGGCCCAGACTAGATTACTGCTCGCAATAGTCATGGGTTGCTCCACCTTTAGGGAGATGCATGATGCATGCATTGGTTCAGGATAGGAAAGGATGGAGATACGGGTCCAATCAGTCTTCGAACTGAGAACTCTATGATGATGATGTGAGAAAGTTATCATTATATTAGGTTAAATTAAGAAAGCCATTAAATTATCATTATATTAAGTAAATCCTCAAAAAATTTTTTCTTCGAATTTATGTAATTACGTATTTTATTTATGAACGGAAGATATAGATGAAATAAAAATTTAATTGCTTGTAATAATTTTGTTTATAAATTAATTATTTAAAACGTTGCTTTATAATCTGAATATATTCTGGCATTTTATAGATCAGTGTTATGTATTACAATTTTGCTGCTGTGCGTCTTGGTGCTAAATTATTTTTTATTTTAATTTAAGGTAATTGATTTACGATTATTAAATAAATATAAGATACATGCGTAAAAAGAAAAATATTAGAAGAAAACGAAAGATTTTTTCTAACAAAATAATAAAAAGATTTGAATTGGCAATAATAACAAGTATAATGATAAAAAAAAAAATACTTAATATTCTTTCTTCTCATAAATTATTTGATATATGTAATCCAAACACACACATATTTTTATTTCGATATTTATTATTATATTAAAAAATTAACATTTTTAGTTAAACATAATAAAAATGTAATAAATAAATATAATATTTTAAAGAGATTTATGTTACATCAAGCGACGCAGTAGCGGCGTGCCGCCGAGTATTAAAAGAATTAATTTTATTTATTTTATTTTATTAAAGTATTAATAAAATGAGATTGAGACTAACGTCAGAGCTATCGCGCCGCTACCAAGTACGTAGCTTATCCGGAGTTTTCCTGTCAAATGATCTTTCTGTTAAAATATTTTCAGAACTAAAGCCACAATAAAAAATCTAATGACATTTCGCTTTATAATATGAATATAAGCTTTCGATTGCGACCAGTTTGAAGATGATAGTTGCAGTCAGACCTGAGAACTCGAAAATTTTCAACCGAAATATTGAAATTTTTCACATTTTATTTTAAGACTTTCAGCTTTCAGATCTCACGTACATACTTCGCACGCACACACTCAAAGCGATTTTGTCTTTCAAGGTATCACTCACAACGTGCATGTACGAATATTCATTTGATGATTATTACAAGTACACCTTAATAGGAGATAAAATTACATTATGTGAGTGTGCAGATGTGTGAGTGTAAACCTGTCACGATTGAGCGATGCATTTTGACAGTTCAAACGTATATCGAGAGGTTAATAGTGTACGCGTCAATTCCCGAAACGATAACCAAACACCAAATCTTGGCCGAAATACCGCTACAGGCCGGTTAGCTCTCCTAACAGTAGAGGGGCAGGGTGATGTTGCCGCGAAATTATTAGACTCGGAGATATCAAAAATCGCGAGAAAGGACAGACACAAGAATCATAAGTTTGCGTGGAGAAGAGAAAAAAAAAATAAAAAAGACGCGAGATAGGTAACAAAAATAATAATCAAAATTTATTACAAAAAAATAGAAAGAAATAAAAAGAATTAAGTGAACAATAGAATCAATAATTTCCAGAACAGAGAATAATAATGAGCAAAAGAAAATAAAGTGACAATAACAGATTAATATCAATTATTCGCAAGCTAATCTAAGATAAGAACTATGAAACAA
>NW_028141170.1:14913535-14930679 GCF_030444845.1 Prenolepis imparis
ACAAAGACGCGACAACGCACAGTCGCGATACGCAAACCCGACCGAATCCCGAAGAGACGATAATAACGCGTAATTTAATCCACGGACTGACGGTCTTGGAGGCTCTCGCCACTTAACGTCGATCGCTCGCAAACACTAAAGCATAAAAGATCGGGCAGAGCCCTCGCGAATTCCTTCAACCTAAAGTTACACGCCAGAAGCTCGCGACGACGCTAGAATGGCTAAGGCTCGGACGTGCAAGAACATAATTAATATTGCGTACACGGGTAACCTCATCGATAGATTTTCTCTTCTCCTGAGCACCTTTGCGTCTTCGGAACTTCGGAATCTCGGTAGCCTCGAGATCAACTGACGGGAGCAGACACGCGACGCGCAGGACAGGCAGCACAAGAGTGTCGGATCTAGTGGTGGGCGATGTTCACTCGATGTTTGGAAAATCGATATTTTTCATCACAACATCGATCATTTTTAATCGACATTTTTGCTAATCGATGCATCGAGTAACAATCGATTATTAAAGAATAATATCGATGTTTCTTGACCTAACTTTGCTTCGCGAAATACTCTATGTAGTATGTAATCTAGGTAAAAAACCCGATGTCCACGATGCTAGAACTCGGTCCAAGTTCTCGGACCGAGAAGTTTGTAGCCAATAAAATTGCCGCTTTTCCGTAAAAGTTGCAAATTAATTGGCTACAAACTTTTCGGTCCGAGAACTCGGACCGACTTCTAGCATCGTGGACATCGGCCTTTTTGTTCAGACAATTGCACAACGCAACAAGCAGCAACGCACAACGGAAAAAGCCGGATAATGGATAATGCTCTCCGCCAGTGTCCAAAGTGTATTTTTTTATGTGTGTTTTTTACATATGTTAATTACGTACGAATCTGTTACACATGAAGATATGGATCCTTCATTAAAGAAACCTCAAAAAATTAAGTTTAATCATCCGTATGCCGTTCATTTTCGCATAAATAATCAAGAATCATTTTGCGTTCGCAATCTCTCCTTATCCGACTATTTATCGTTAATACGTAAGTAAACTACTATTATACTGTTAATTGGATGTTTTGAATAATTCTTTTTAGATGTAATATACGAATATAATTTTACAGATAATGATGAACACACAGTGAATTATATTCGAGCTTTAATCACATCGGGCGCGATAAAGAATGCGGATGAAAACATCAATATTATTTCACGGTCAAAGGACGACGTGAATTTGTATGTAATGTTATTGTGTCAATTTTCTGAGAATTGAGAATCGTAATGTTGCATGACGTAATATTTGTTCATGTTTCTCTTCCAGTGAGTCTATCGACTTGTCATTGTTACATTTGGAAGAAAACCAAATATCTCAGGGTATGATACTCTTAGAAGAACTTAAGGCTTTTCCGGATACCAATGTCAATGGTTTGTATTCTCAAGATTCATATAAAAAGAGCGAGTTTAATTCATCGATTGATCAATTGCATGATGCACAAATGCAGCACTTTGCTGTATCATCATGCGATTATCAATCGATGAATTAAAAAACTCGTTCAAAATTAAATTATAAGGGAATGTATTAATAATGCATATATATTTTGTACAATAGCGGATCCTCCTACCTCAAGCACACAAAATGAATTCGTCAAGTTGGATATTTCAGTTATGTCACCACAATCGTCTGTAATGGACATGCCACCATCAGATTGCTCGAAGAAGTCATCAAATATTAAAAAAATATCAAGACTGATAAAACAAAATTGACTGCATTCGCACAGACTGACATTAAGCAGCATTTTCGAAACGAAACTAGATCTCTTCACGGACCCTTACGAACATCTGAAGACGGTAATTCATATTATGAAGTATAATTAAATATAATCGTTCATTTCCGTGAATCTATGTCTATTATTATATCCTATAGCTCTTTTTTATCCAGGTATGATTCATTTTTTATGAACATAGAACTAATCAATGTTTTCTTTGTTTAGGTATATATTTGCAGGCAGATACAACTCTGGAATCACAAAAAACAACAAATTGAAACTATAAATTATCATATAGCTTTCGAATCATTACCAGGAATATCAAGATTCCATGCTCAATTTTGTATCTATATACATGAATAAAAAGTAAAATAATAAAAAATAATATAAATAACAGTAAAATAATACTCTACTTAAATAAAACTCTACTTAAGGATATGCATGCTAGTTTGAAATTAATTGATTTTATTTTAGTAAGTTTTTACTTCTCGTCATTTTAGTTGTCTTTTATTACTTTAATACATTTTATTATTTTAATACGTTTTTGTTTGTCGACATTTTAGTCATTTTTTATTAACTTTTTGCCGGTTTCTTTCCCCTTTTAGCTACAGCTATTCAAATCAGGCGCTCTTTATTCTGATAAAAAAAGAATCGATTAATATCGATATATTTGGCAAAATATCGATTTTATTTTGCATCGATTATTTCCGAATCGATGCTTCTTTTTAACATCGCCCACCACTAGTCGGATCTACTGCCCCGAATCGATATCGGGACTCAATCCTGCGCGAAAGGGGTTGCGCGGACGCCCACCCAATTATCGCGTCGCACGACTTATCGCCGTCGCGCGGTTTACGCACGGCCGTACTTAGGGCGACAGCACCCAATCGGTAGCTTGTAATAATTATAATGGGCGGTAATAGCGCTACGCTTTCGAGAGCTTCGGCTGTCCTTGGAGCCTCATGGTATATAACGGCGTGACCGAGATCGTTTTTCGGTTCCACCGAACTGCAGTTCGATGCGATCCGCCCTCGTGAATCCGGGGTGACTTCCTCGCCCTTTCGGTGTACGTCACTGCCCGGTCGTGAGGGTTTGCGCGATCTGCGCTGTAACGGCCGCATCCTTGAATCGGCCGATTTCCCAATTTTCGTAAATATTGCGGCTCCGGACGGTTTTTATGTCTCTCCAAGGTTGTCGGCTATGGTTTTGTTGCTCTCTTTGTCGCCGTTGTTATTTTGCTCTGTCCTCTCGACAACGCTCCGTGTACGAAAAAAAATATTAAAATAAACGCGAATTAATAAATATAATTTTGATCTCGCAAGCCGTCTCCGGGGAAAATCGGTGGCTCTCGTGCTCTCTCTCTCTCTCTCTCTCTCTCTCTCTCTCTCGCGTGGCGCGGCCGCTCGGCCCTTGCCCGTTTCAATACCGGGTTTTGACTGTGCAGATGCATCATTCTTAAAAATACAAAGATGATTCTGTGATAAATTTTATATCAGATCAGATAATAATCTACAAAATACACATTTATATTTGGCTGAGTAACTTTTTTAAAATAATAAAACAAATAAATTTTTTATAAAACAAATTTTTATTTAATAATTAGATACTTAAAAAGTCGCTAGTAAAATTTTAAAATAGGAACGAAGTAAAGTCGACCCAACTAGCCAAAATTATATTTATTTAAAAAACACACAACGTTTCGACCATATGGATGTGGTCCTTATCAAGTGTAATACTGAAACAATACAGTTTTAAATCATAAGTGTGAGACGGTTTGATATGTCAAAAGTTAGAGATTTTTTACATACTTCATTAGTAGAGGTGCAGCCAAATTAACGATAACGTCAACTTTTCCATAATATAGTTACAACATATTTAAATAAACATAACATAAATTCAATTTTGTCAAAACATTTGAAAGAGAGAAAAAGAGAAAACGATCCTATCGTTATGATGATTGTAATGCCTCATATATCGGGCAAACAAAGAGATATATGCGCACTCGTGTAAAAGAACACTGTAACAATATAAAATTACATGCGACAAATCATTCTGTTATAAGTAAACATAGACTAACATATAGGACACGATTTTGATTGGACATCACCCGTTATATTGCACAGCGAAAAACATGTTAGAAAGAGAGAAATCGCAGAGATGTTTTTTATCAAAAAAGTTAGCAATACAATTAACCTACATAAAGACACTGAGAATCTCAATAACATTTATGATAAAATTATAAAGGTCGTATAATCTTTGGCTTTATATATTTAGTTTTTGACGAATCATCATAACGATAGGATCGTTTTCTCTTTTTCTCTCTTTCAAATGTTTTGACAAAATTGAATTTATGTTATGTTTATTTAAATATGTTGTAACTATATTATGGAAAAGTTGACGTTATCGTTAATTTGGCTGCACCTCTACTAATGAAGTATGTAAAAAATCTCTAACTTTTGACATATCAAACCGTCTCACACTTATGATTTAAAACTGTATTGTTTCAGTATTACACTTGATAAGGACCACATCCATATGGTCGAAACGTTGTGTGTTTTTTAAATAAATATAATTTTGGCTAGTTGGGTCGACTTTACTTCGTTCCTATTTTTAAATTTTTATTTATTTGGCGCAATTTTTTGATATCATTATTTTTTTTAGAAATATTAAGTTTTTGTACAATAATTTAAAAACACTATTTTTTGTATAACACTTTTTCACATGACGTGTGGACTTGGCGCCCTTTTTTTACCTTTTTTTAAAAAGGTAAGTTTTTTTAATGATATCATTTATTTTTGTAGTATATATTTATTTATACATTTTAAAACAAAAAAGCAAAGAACCCACCACCGCCCCCGTCATATTTTATCAAAATACGACGATCCTCTTTGCTTACAGTAAATACTACAGATCCTTCAATTTCTTTGCTTACTCTTATTGTAAGAATAACGAATAATTACAAATCAATATATCAGAAATATTAGAATAGATTTATTATTCATAATCTATTCTTCTAAATTTATTGATTAATAATAGTTACTGATTATTTAGTTTAATAAATATATAAATAAAGCCGTAAAGATGAATTAAATAATAATAATAATAATAATAATAATAAATAATATTAGCAACAACAAAATAAACATGTGAAGATGTATGTAAGCGTGCGAATGTGCGTGTGCGAATGTGTGTGTGCGCATGGGATGTATATGTGTATTCGTATATTCAAGGTTGCGTTCGAAAACATCACACGAGTATATTCCCTCTCTCTCTATATCACTACTCTCTCAGTGATATAAAAAAAGAGGGAATGCACTCGGGTGACGTTTTCGACTGCAGCTCATGAAAAGGCTGTTTTCCATATACACTGCCTGGAAATTTATAATTTACGTTACGTATATTATAGATTTTCTGTACTAGTAGTGTATATGGGAACATAGCATAGCCAAAATATCTTGTAGGTAAGGGGACAGGAAGTAATAAGACAGGCTTTTTCATTCAAATTTATATTATTTTTTCCTTTACATTATTTATCATCATTATTAGCTTTTATTTACGTCTATATTTTATATCAACAATAATATATTTATGACGAATTAGTAAGATGGTATAGCGCAATAAGAAAGTAATTATTATAGTAGTAGCTATTATAGTAGATCGTACGTAACAAAAATTATTATAAAAGAAATATAGTATAATCACATATATAATATGTAGTACTGCATATCACATGTATGTAGTATAGTATTGCAAAACCCTGTTATTTCTTTAAAATCTACATTTTACAATACTATACTACATACATATGATATGCGATAACACATATATGTAATTTTCTTTCGTAACAACTTTTCTTGTTACGCTACCATCCTACTATTTTTTCATAAGTATGTAATTATTGATATAAAATAAGGAAATGAATAAAAGCTAATAATATATAATAAATAATGTAAAGGAAAAAGTTAAGCACTATTATAAGTGCTCTGAACTATCAAAAATGTAAATTATTCATATTTATAACTTTTTTCTTTACATTTTATTTATTATATATTATATTTTTTTTCAAATTCTTTATTTTATATCAATAATTACATATTTATGAAGAAATAATAGGATGATAGCGTAACAAGAAAGGTTATGAAAAAAATCACATATATGTAATATCGCACATCATATGGATGTAGTATAGTATTGCAAAATGTAGATTCGAATGAAATAGCAGGATTTTGCAATACTATACTACATACATGTGATATCCAACACTACATATTATATATGATATATTATATTTCTTTCATAATAATAACTTTTCTGTTATGTACCATTCAATTATAATAATTACTTTTTTATTGCGCTACCATCTTACTAATTCTTTATATAGGAAAAGAGACGAAAAAAAGACATCACACATGTAAAAAAAGCGCTAAGTATATCTTTCATCAACCAAAATAGTTCTTTGCAAAAATTAGTTGTCATCAAAAATATTATCTTCTCAAAAATTATATTTATAGCCAAAATAATTCTTTACAAAAATTAATCACCATCAAAAATATTATATTCTCAAAAATTATATTTTATTTTTATTAATAATATGAGAAAAAAGTTTAAAATATTAGCGTCAAAAAGTAGTGAAATCAAAATATCGCGCTAAGTAAATGAAAACCAGCCAAAATTGTTCTTCCCAAAAATTAATCGCCATCAAAAATATTAAAATATTGTTTTCTCCAAAATTATATTTATAAATTATCTTATTTTTATTAATAACACGAGAAAAAAATACAAGGCACGAAAGATTAAATGTAGAAAATTTAAAAATTTAAAGTTAAAAAAATAAAAACTAAAGAATTGAAGTTAAAAAAATAAAAGTAAAAAAATTTAATGTGCAAAAATTACTTAGCGCTGTTTTTGTAAAGTTATTGTAACTCTGACTGCAAAAAGCTTATATGTACGAGGGCAGTTCGATAAGTCAGTGACTTTTACAAGATATGGCACTCAAATCGCAATCTAATTTTATTTCTGATATTTACCATCTTATTTAAGTATACACATCAAGTTTCAAGTAGCTCTGTCAAATAGAAATTTTTTGACAGCGTTCTAAAGCGAATAAGTTTGTGTTTTTTGCTAAAATGGAAAAAAGTGAATTTCGTGTGCTAATAAAACATTATTTCTTGCGTGGAAAAACCATTAAGGAAACTGAAGAAAAGCTAAAAAAGTATTATGGGGACTCTGCTCCGTCGCATGGAATGGTTCACAAGTGGTTCACTGAATTTCGTTGTGATCGTACAAGCACGAATGATGCTGAGCGCCCGGGACGTCCGAATGAGGTCACAACTGAAGAAACAGTCAATAAAATCCATGATATTGTATTGGACGACCGTCGAGATACGCGAGATAGCCAAGATGGTAAACATCTCAAACGAACGTGTTTTTAATATCTTGCATAAACATTTGGGCATGAAGAAGCTGTCGGCCAGATGGGTGCCGCGCTTGCTCACAATCGACCAAAAACCACAACGAAATTCAGTGAACCACTTGTGAACCATTCCATGCGACGGAGCAGAGTCCCCATAATACTTTTTTTAGCTTTTCTACAGTTTCCTTAATGGTTTTTCCACGCAAAAAGTAATGTTTTATTAGCACACGAAATTCACTTTTTTCCATTTTAGCAAAAAACACAAACTTATCCGCTTTAGAACGCTGTCAAAAAATTTCTATTTGACAGATCTACTTGAAACTTGGTGTGTATACTTAAATAAGATGGTAAATATCAGAAATAAAATTAGATTGCGATTTGAGTGCCATATCTTGTAAAAGTCACTGACTTATCGAACTGCCCTCGTATGTCTTCAGAAAGGATGATCATCATCAAAAGGTATAATATACAGGAGGTATCATAAGTCACAACCCATTCTTGAAGAATGAATAGGTAAAGTCAAAATAAGTCAAAACTAAGGAACGAAACTAAAGAATAACAAAATTATATTTGAGCCTTCTTTAAAAAGAATTATAATCAAAATAATTCGCTTCAAATATCCATCTTGAAATTGTGATCACGATCAGGGAGACATTACAGATGCTTCAAAGCATTGTATCAAGATAAAGATATTTTTATAATATAATGGATAATATTTAGATGAATTATTTTTTATAGTCATACAAATGTATAAATATTTAATTTCCATATGTTTATAATATATATTATATATAATATATATATAATAATGCATATATATTTATTACATATATATGATGTATATAATAATAAAATAAATTCTCTGAAATATATATAAAAAATATATATATTATTTATATCTCTAAATAAATATATGAATAATTATTTAATTGACTTAAACTTAAACGTTACATATGTAAAATTATATAATGTAATAATTTCAAAATATTTATATACATACATATACATATATACTTTTACTCATATTGTTATGATTGATCAATAAAACGCTTTGATTTCTAGCATTTCTAGCGTCTCGCAATCACAATTTTTGTTACAAACAACAACAAAGTATTTAAATATCTTTTGTAATTCTACCTTTACTATTTATTTATTAGTTATAATTAATATTATAACTAATTTATTGTAATCTCAATAATTACAAACGGTAAATATTGACAAAAGGGGACCCAGCCCCAATCACCTTGACCTCGACATATGTTGTCAAGGTCATAGGACTGAGTAACCTCCAACAAATTTTAGCCGTCGCTTGTTGTTTAATAAAAAGTTATTAATAAAAAATATTGCAAAGAAAATATAAAATATCAGAAACGTATATGCACACACACACACACACACACACACACACACACACACACACACACGGGGTGGGCGAGGGTGCAAGGGGGGCCTTTGCCCTCCCCTCCCGCACCCTCCCCATCGGTAGGGGATGCATTGCGAAGAGTTCAATCACAATGGACACATGCTGTAAGTTGTAAAGCGAGGTCCACCATACCTACCGGTGGGGCGAGTGCGGGAGGGGGGCCGAAGGCCCCCCCTTGCACTCCCCGCCCCGTGTGTGTGTGTGTGTGTGTGAGTAGTATGTGGGCCACTATAGTGAGTCAAAACAAACCCCCACCACTCGGCCACTGGCGCCAGAGGGGCGTGGTTAGACAGGGCTTTTCGATCCGTGATTGGTCGATCCGCTAATAGGGATCATTAGGCCCAGGGCTTTGATAGGCCTATCTATAGTGGCCCAGCACTCTTGTTTCGTGAGACGCGAATATAACGCGAGTGTGAACGTGAGGTGGGGTCAACACACACAAAAAAGAGGCAATCTCTTTAACACACACTCAATAACAAATTTATTATAATAAGAAAAAAAACACAAGAAAAAAAAGCAATACAATTTTATCCGTTTCCGAACTTTGCGGCAACGCGAGTATCGAAGCGAGCGACTTCGAGAGAAAGCGTTCGATTGTTCGAGTGGCGCGTTCTGCGAGTGACAGAATTATAGCGGCTAATTACACGGAATGCGATTCGATGCTTAACGTGAGAAGGCAAGAGACGATCTGTCTTAAAGGTTTACGGGCGGTTTATTTAAACGGTTTATCATATTCTTTTGCGTGTGCGCATAGCGTCCTTCGTCGCGAATTCGTGTCGTTATTCTTAACCGTCAGCTGCTCGCGAAAACATAGAAAAAACGCCGTCGGCGGTTGTTGGCCCGGGATCTCGAGTCCGCGCGCGTGGTGTTTACAAATGATCAGCTGTTTGGCTCGTGTTGTCACCTTTAATTTCGAGTGTCATAATTTATTGTCGCGTCTCTATTGCTCATGACAAACGATGTCATTGGGAGCAACAATATTGTTGAACCAAACTATGTCACTCGCGTGACGGCAAAGGTGACACTGGTTCGACCGATGACAGTATGGTTAATTACATTTTTTAATTGAATCATGATCGCGCTCGAACAACTCTGATTGGTTGGTTTTTGGGAAGAGAGTGGGAGAGTAGGCAGGGTTTTTGAAAAAAGCCGACAAAATGGCGATAAAATATCGTGGTATAGCGTAGCAGGCGTGGGGATTATGGCACCCCACCCCGTCTATGATAGGTTCTAACTATAGTGGCCCAGCACTCTGATTGGTTGATTTTTTTTATTTTGGAAGAGTAGGGGGTGAGCAGACAGCGTTTCTGAAAAAAGCCGAGAAAATGTCGTTAAAAAAAACGCGGTATAACAAAGCCGTCATATAGCGGTTGGTCCCCGGTGATCGTGTATAGCGCTGAAAAAAGATAAATAAAAAACGCACTAATTTCGGCTGACCGTCGTTACTCGGCGTCGCATTGACGGGTAGCGTCGGCATCGTCGCTAATAAAGAAAACAAAAAGATATACAAAAAGTACATGCGGCTAGCCTCCGCTTTCAATTTAGGCTAATTATCGTCACCTCGGGTAACAAAAAGAGGCCTAATAGAAAACACGTGCATTCGAGTTCGCATTCTAGTGACGCTACGTAAAGGTTTTATTGCTGAAAAAAATAAAATTATTTCGAGGTAAAGGAAGAATAGAGAATGAAAATGTAAGACAATTTAATGTACAAAATTTTACTTTATGGTAATATTTTTAAATAAAATCGATATTATTACATAAACATGATACATAAAAATATATTTCCTTTATAGCATATTACATTTAAAATAACAGGAATATGACATTTTATTTTTAAATTTATTGTTACAATTGCAGAGAATTATTACTAATACTATATACATATACTTTTTACAAAAATTTACATTGCTTTCCTAATAAATATATAAAATACTTATTATTACGTCCAGACTCAAGGAAGGAAGAGTCGAAAGGAAGGACGTAACTACTTAAATCGAACAACGCCAGGTAGTGCGTTTTGTTCGAGCCGAACGAACGTGTTTAGGCCCCAAATAGGTCAACGACCGCGAGGGTCGCTCTTACGCTATTTAAAGGGCGTAAGCTCGGTGGTCCCTTTTCGGCAAGAGAATTTAACCTATGTGAACTTGGCACCCGACTTTAAGAAAATGGATTTTTTTAAAAAGCATTCGATTACGCTTCGTTTGTACCCGTTTGTACCGTCTTTGATTTCGTTTGTACCCCAAAGGGGTGCAAGTTATTAAGGGTTGAAAAATCGCCAGCACCCCACTTTAAGATAACGTAATTTTTTTGATGCAGTTCGATTCAGCATCGTTTGTACCCGTTTGTACCGCTTTTCGTTTCGTTTGTACCCCTACGGGGGTGAAAGTACCGCATTTTTAAAATAGGGGTAAGAGCTAACTTTTTTATTTTGAGATATTTTAATTCTGTAAACGGGTGCTGTTTCGTAATCGTTTGTACCCGTTTGTACCGCTTTTCGTTTCGTTTGTACCCCTACGGGGGTGAAAGTACCGCATTTTTAAAATAGGGGTAAGAGCTAACTTTTTTATTTTTAAAGATATTCGAAATCTGAAAGCGGGTGCTGGTTCGTAATAGTTTGTACCTGTTTGTACCGCTTTTCGTTTCGTTTGTACCCCTACGGGGGTGAAAGTACCACATTTTTAAAATAGGGGTAAGAGCTAACTTTTTTATTTTGAGAGATATTTTAATTCTGTAAACGGGTGCTGTTTCGTAATCGTTTGTACCCGTTTGTACCGCTTTTCGTTTCGTTTGTACCCCTACGGGGGTGAAAGTACCGCATTTTTAAAATAGGGGTAAGAGCTAACTTTTTTATTTTTAAAGATATTCGAAATCTGAAAGCGGGTGCTGGTTCGTAATCGTTTATACCCGTTTGTACCGCTTTTCGTTTCGTTTGTACCCCTACTGGGGTGAAAGTACCGGATTCTAAATGTAAGGGTAAGAGCTAACTTTTTTATTTTTAAATATATTTGAATTGTGAAGCGGATGTTGCCTTCTAATCGTTTGTATACTTAATTGCGGAATCTTTTATATAAAATCTACGGTATAGATGTAAAAAAAATAAGTTGCAGGTTTGATATAAAGTTAAACTAAAATTAAACTGAAATAAAATTCTCAGTCTGAACTCAAACTAAAATTGAACTAAAAAATTAAACTGAAATAAAATTCTCAATCTGACCTCAAACTAAAATTAAACTCAAATTAAAATTCTCAAACTGAACTCAAACTAAAATTAAACTCAAATTAAAATTCTCAAACTGAACTCAAACTAAAATTAAACTAAATTTAAACTTAAATTAAAATTCTCAAACTGAACTCAAACTAAAATTAAACTTTAATTAAACTCAAAATAAAATTGAACATAAAATGAATATTCTTTGATTAAAAATTTATGTCTTATTGATTAATCATTTTTTACTTCTGCGGAACTAAATAACAAAAACTAAAATGTAAATGCTTTGATATAGTAAAATAAAAACGTGTGTGTGTGTGTGTGTGTGTGTGTGTGTGTGTGTGTGTGTGTGTGTGTGTGTGTGTGTAAATTGTGAAGTGTAAATATATATAAATATATTAAAATGTAAATAATATGTTAAAACTTTACATATATTTTTGTATTTTTTTTATCTTTTTTTATTTTTTTGAGGTTTTTTAATTTTTTTACTTTTAAACATTAAAACTATTTTTGTTTTATAGACATTAAACGAACTTAAAATGAATAATTAAGTTGTGGCACATATGTATAATAATAGTGTGTTTTATATTTGAATATATATTAATAAAGATAATTTCTTTTTTTGCAACATCATTCTTTGTGATGCCAGTAGCGGCTTTTTATCTCTACAGAGATCATTATGAACTTCCCATTTTCCTGTCAGCCTGCGTATGTTTGCAATATAATGCCCTACACTTTCTGCATCTGATGTGCCTTGATACTCTATAACGGAAAGCAATTTATACATGCAATCATGAAATAGGAGTATGTCTACGGGTATGTGGCTCAATGTGAATGTTCCTTCCCAATCTGATATATTTAAATTTCTTGCTAGATGTGTCGATTGTAAACACTCTATATCAATAAAAAGCAGTTGACCACAAATAACTGAACATTCTATGTTTTCTCCGTCACAACGAATACATCTTTTGTTCTTGTAAATATATTTTTCATTTATCGAATGTTGTAAGGCGCGCATATTTTCTTTATAAAACGGCTTGACATTAATATCTATAATATTAAAGTTGTTATTTTGTGCGTGTTGGCAATTCTGACAAGTTACATTTATGCTTAAGGAGAATTCGTCCTTTAATAAATGTTTTGCAACTAAATTACAGATATTATAGCAGCAATTCATAGTTCCATGTACAGGAGTGATAAACTTATTTAATATTAGTGCTCTTTCTTTATATATTTTTATGGAAGGTCCACATGTCGATAATTTTTTAATAAACTGGAACATGTCACTTTGAGCTTCTTCTACATAACAATGGAAGTTTGTCCAATCATAATAACCGACTAGTAACGTCTGAGCAATTGCATCAAAAGGGCATGTATTAATAAGCATAATAGAATTTTTTCCAAGAACTACCGGTGCTAAAGTGTTACCATTTTTTAATAAGGGTACTGAGGTTGTGAATTTTGGTTTTAGATGAATATTTTCAATGTCCGGGCACACAGTTAAATATTTTCCACGCTTCTTTGAACTATTATTTTTACCTCTCCAATTTTCCATTTTATTAAGATAGGTAAAACTTAAGTTAGCGCTAGTATCTTCTATATTACTGTCTGAGTCAATAGGATTAATATCAATAGGCGCGATAGAATTATCAGATACGCTAATATCGTTCTCAGTGGTAATTTTAAAATCTTTCGAGCTATTTGGAGGATCATTTATGTCATCGGAAATGTCATTATTATTTGTAGTATTGTTAGTAATACAGAAAGATTGAACATTAGATTTATTTAGATTAATATTATCATCGGAATTATCCGAGTTATTTTGTGCGGCATGCAAATTATTAGCTTGTAAAATTTTTACCGCGCCTGCAAGCGATTTAATGTGTGTAACAAGAAATTTGTCGATACGCGTACACTTAGCATCTTTAAAAACAAGTTGTTTTAATTCCCTAAAATATTCTTCGCTGCAAGCGGGAGATGCTACGCTGGCCGACATTATTGCTGTCCATAAAGGGAAGTGTCTAACAATTTTTAATAAATTGTTGCCAACTTGAGGACACCAGTATGGATTCGGTTTTTCGCCAGTATCACTTGGTTTACTTTCAATTTGTATAGATTGCAAAAAAACTTGTTATTTTCATACCGCATTTATCATCTAAATCATCTATCAAATCTTCATTTGTAAAGTCTGTATCATAATTAGTATCATAATTAGTATCATAATTAGTATCATACATTTTATCGTTTTTTATTAATTGGATTAATCTTCGTTGTGCAGTAAGGCATCTAATTTGTTCGTCCGTAATTTCCTCTTCAGTATCTGATGCGCATACAATTAAAATGTCACGACAAATCTGACAAAATTGATTGATACATGTGCACTTTGTGAGAAGACCAAAGCAGCGCACGTAGAAATCTTTAATACGCATATGTTTTCCATTAAAACACTTCCATCGACATACAATTTTTATTATGTGCGCGATATCAATGCGTATTATGCATTTTGGTTTTTGCACGTTGTCCGAAGTTTCTAAAAATGTCATGCATCGTTCAATGTAAAAATTCAAATTTACATCATTAAATGCAAGACTAATTGCATTTATTAATGCTAAAGAGTAATCAACTGCAATCTCTGAAGGACAAGGAACAGGTGTACGCAACCATTCACGTAACCAAAAAGATAACATATTAGTGTCATGTTTCTCTGAGACCATTTGACATACGGGTAATATTTTTCCATTCAAAGAAGCAACCATTTGATATAAAAATATTACATTTGATGATCCATCCGGTCTATTAATACGTTTGATTAAAGATCCGGTAGCATCTATGCTTAAGACACCAGTGCTATTAAATCGTTTTTTGTTAAATATTTTATATAGAAATATTTGTTCATCACTCCAATACATAACATAAAATTTATCCATACCTATGTCTCTTATAAATCCAACAAACTCAGGTTTATATTTTAATTGAGCAATCGATAAAATGGGATCGGTAACATTATATAATCCTAACATTCGATCTTTCTCCAGTTGTTTTGCTTTACGTAAAACGTTTTCATTGTATAAATGTGCTGGCTCCACATCTCCAAATGACATTACTTCATTCGCCTTTTTTCTTCTCCATGCATACACCGATGACGCACATATATCTTTGACAATATTTGCTCTATTAGCACCACGTAATTGTCGCTTTTTTTTATGTTTGATACCAGTAGTATCATTAGTTGATATTTGAATTTCAATACCATCTGCTACTGGTTTATTCAGAGCGTACGCATTAATAATTGTATCACATTCGGTACATATACCCCATATTTTAACAAATATCTCGCCAGGATTATCTTTAATTTTTGCATTTTTGAATGCAAAGCAACATGGAAGTTTCAGTGCTTTCCACAATTCTTCGGCGATTACATCCGTCCAACCTTTATTTAAAATTTTATACGGACGATCTTTATAAAAAGTATCTATCGGCGCTATTTTGTTCCATGTTTCGCTGGATAAATGGATTGAAGTGCGTAGATGAGGTAAAATATTGTCCGAAGATTGCATAGACCAATTAGATTCGTTAGATTTATTACATTCGTTAGATGATAGAGATGTTTCTTTAATCTTTTTTTTGATACAATAATCTATTCCATAATGTTCGAGCAATTGATGTAATAAGCCATTTCTGTTTTGTGACACGTATAAATATATATATTTTTTCGACATCGCATTATTTAATTTAATGCCGCGCTTTCTCCCAAACAGAATGTGTTAAATTTAAAACACGACCTTCATCATTCACGAGATGTAAACCTTTAACAGCTTCGAATATCTCGGATGGAGATTTTGACGCATTTCGGGGCATATTTAAAGTAATATATTTTAACACAAACAAAAAATATAAACTAATGTAATGTAATATCCTTTATCTAAATTTAAAAAAAACAAATTCATGTAAATTCAACCTTAAAATCATATGAGCATCTTATTATATATGAGAACTAAATATTATATATGAAATATTATACATGTACTTATATGATATATATATATATTATATATTATATGATATATATATATATATTATATGATATATATATATATATACATATATATTTTATATATATATACGTATTATATTATATATTAAAACTTAATAAACTCAAGACAAAAGTTTTCTTCTACGAATATTTCAGAACGCGTCTTCGTGAGTGACAACAGACAGAGAGTGTCTTATGTTAAACAGTGTGTTCGATAACAATAAAATGTAATTTTGTACGTACCGAACGTAACTTCTTAACTCTTATTCCAAGATTAATATCAATTCATACAATATTCTTGCTATGAATAATCCTTCCTTGTTTTACGACGTTATTTCATATAATGTACAGGACTGAATGTAGTACAGGTTATATAGGAGTTGTCTTCATCTTAGTAACAGGAACCAGGATATTTATAGGATTCAAAACAGGAACCAGGAAATATATATATATATATATATATATCAGTAAAGAATTCCTGCGTCTATAAAGAAATTAGGAAATATAATTATATAGTCATAAGATATTTTCCGACTCACGCTTGACGCGCTCAATGTGACAAAGAAAATATGAAAATTGAGATAGTATCACTATACGGCATTAGATATATAAAAATATGAATTAAATGATATCACCGTAAGGCAAAATATGAATAAGAGTTTTATAGTTTTCAGATATCACCTTTTAAGGCAGAGAAAATATTAATCAGCTTAGATAAGATTAGATTGATCAAGATATAAATCGCCATAAGGCAAAGATAGAATTTGGATGATCGTCTTGCGGATAAATCACCTTAAGGCAAAGATAGAATTTGGTTGATCGCCTTGCGGCTAGCCTCAAATAATTGGCTTGATGGAAGGTATCGACTATCATGATATGAACTTACATGATGTCCCCAATTGGACAAAGTCGACCTTCCTAACCAGATATATGTAATAAACCAAATATGTATCGATGTATCTCAGATGATCTTGTTATTTCCGTACGATGCGCACCGTGTCGATTCAAACATTAAAAAAAAAACTTCATAAAAACGAACTACGATAAACAGCTGCATAGCAACCAGATCTTTTTCTTTTTTCACGGCACTCTTTGAAAGATTCGAATAGACTTTCCTATACACAGTGGAAGGCGCTGAGCTCACTCGTACGCGACTGCGTGCGTATCCCCTCCACTCCGGTTGCGTGTTCCTAGCGTGGGCAGTCTGGCTTCACCGCCTTACATATATTATAAAAAGGAGGGGATACGCACGCAGTCGCGTACGAGTGAGCTCAGCGCCTTAGTACTCTGCGTTGATACCACTGCTT